>NC_141139.1:39456706-39756706 GCF_053477565.2 Lygodium microphyllum | reverse complement strand
ATTTCTTGCTCATGCTATAGGAGTTCTCACTTAGTAGAAGCTCCTAGTTGAGTTGTTCTTAGTTAGGTAGGTAGTCCAGACCACCACTTAGGGTGACCTCTTTGATTGTTCTTTATTAGCTTGGTTGTGTTGGAGTAGTTGGTTAGCGACTGGCTTCAGACTTTGTATCAGATTATGCTGGGCCTACTCCTCATGGATTTCATGCCTTGGTTTTGTCAAAGGGCAGGGTATGAGCTGTGATATGTTGTGTTGTGTATTTTTTGTATCCGCTTGATGCTGCTTTTTGTTGTTTATGTGCAGATCTCTTCGTGGGATTCGATGGGTTGAGTCGCCCTATCACGTGGTCACCAATGATAGATGCTTTTTGATGCGGAGAAGTGCTTAAAAATAGCCAAAAATTACGAATATCAGGGGAAAAATAGACTTTGTCGAAGGCAGCAATGGCAATCAGTATATGATTTTGAGCGGCAAGTCCCTAAAGCGCTAATGCTAATTTTCATGGAAAATCAAACAGTGGCGGATGACCAAGCTGGAGTTTTCCTAGATGCAAAACGACATCAGGAAATCAACGCAAGTCTCATATCTCAATTCCGAGGTCGTTTGATTCCCCATTTAATCCCTGCAAGGTTCGGGGTTGTAAAGCAACTACTCAATCTGGAAGTCGAAAAGAGGGTGACAAGGCGTAGCTTTGTAGATTTTGATGCCATGGAACCACCCGTCCAGGCGGATCTCGAATCTGATGTCGTTTGCCCCTCCAAAAGTGAAAAAACCACTTGCCGGAAGTGTGAAAGCAAAAGTCATGAACTAGATAATTTGGGTTTTAAGCTTAAGCTCTAATTGAGAGCTTTAAAAGAAGCTCACGAAATGAAACGTTGTGGGGGGGGAGGGGAGGGGGGGTGTCGGTTTTTCGGCGCCTCTCATATCTCCATTTTTTAGGGAATTTTCATCAATCTAAGGCAGGAGGAATCCTCTTGGCCCTGAGATGCTTCTATCCTTTGCCCTCCATCACCACAAATAGATCAAGGAATGATGCACTGAGCAAAGAGATCAAAATCTAGTCTTTCTCTCTCCTCCATCTCTCTCCTCTAAGTGGTGGTTTGCATACAAGAAATCAAGAAGAAGAGGGGCTAAAGGATGCTTGTTCGGCTGTGATCGGATTGCTTCAAGATGAAGAGGAGGCTGAGGAAAGAGGTTCAGCACTGAAGAATGGTTGATGGTCGGTCCATGAGCTGCCCAGAATAATTATTAAAAAACTTGCAACACGCAAGACACGCGGTATGCTCCAATTTTATGAAGAAATAGGCTTGTTTTTGTTGTTTCATGGTCCAAATGTTGTTCATATGCGATGAATGTTTGTTTGAATCTTGTTTCCATCATGGTTGAGGGCTAAAACTACAAAAATGCAGAACCCGTAATGATTTAAAGCCGTTATTAATTCTTTAAAACTTATAAAATGTCATTTTTAATGGAAATTAGTGGTTTTTTTCGTTTTTGAGTTGGGAAAAAGGAGTGAAAATGGAATAAACTCAGAGAAAATATTAAGTTTCAGTCAAAATAATAAGCCAACACAAGTAAATAAAAAAATACCTATTTTTATGAATAATAAATAGGAAAAAATAGCGAAAAATAGAGAAAATTGGGGTTTTTGCGCTTAAAAAATATAAAAAATAAGATTTATGTGTGCGAATGTTTGGCGAGGTTAAAGCATGAGGTTAATCCTAAGTTGGGCCTCATCCTTTGTGTTATAGTACGTGTTTCTTATTTTTTACATACAAAAATGACACAAGACAACCATTTACACCTATGCAACACAGCAACACCTAAACGGTGAGGGGAGGGAGGAAGTTTGTGCGATGATTTAATTACTGAAAAGATAAAATCGTGATTTTTCTCTTTGTGCATAGCATTTAGGGATTATTCCATAATTAAATATAGGCAACTAGTAGCATGGAAGTTTTGGTGCTAGTCCCTAAAGCAGCGCAGCAGGTAATGCTTAGTTAAATTTCATGAAAGGGTTGTTTTCCACACCTCACCTGGCTGGTTTTTTTAATCATAAAATAGTTGTGCACAATCGTCATACACCTTGCATCAAGCAGGTCACGTGGTATCTCCTGGAATGCATTGCAATTGATTGATAAACTTTGACCAACGCTGAGAGAACAGGAAATCTAAGTCATGGGTTAGATGGGCGCTTGCGTGGGGGAAAGTTTTGTGAGGTAAATCAAAATCTCCTGGAATGCTAAATTATGAAAGAGTGGAGTTTGTGCAAATGTTATATGTATTACCGACGCATCTTGGGGCCAATCCCCGAGGTGTAGAAGAGTCGTAGTGGAGCCATGACAATCAGCCGAGAGGTGCTTCCCTATGTGTATATTACGAGGCATTATGCCTATATGTTATGGGATCTCCCTCTGAGGAGAAGAGAAGGTGAACATTGGACTACATATTGGATAGAAACGCAAAATCGTCATAAGCATTTAGTGCAAAGTGAGTTTTAGACGCTCCTGTCCCGCGAGGCCGTGTGGTGGGGTTGTCTGTCGTATGCATGAGGTCCGGCTAGTGCCATAGCTAGTGCTGGCCCCTTTTAGGTCCCATCAGCTTACAGTACCCACTATTAGGGATTGTGCCTCTAGTTTCTTAGGAAAGATCTATTTGATAGCCTCTTCGTCTCTCCTGATGTATCATTTGTTACTTCATTGGAGGAGTTGGGTACGACTTCGATGGATGTGGATCCATTGCCTTTTTGTGATCCATACAACTTTAATACCACTATGTTGGGTCCTTTGCCTAGGGTTAGGGTTCCTTGGAACCAGTTCTTCCTTGCTCTTGCTTCAAAAAGCCAAGTTCTTTCCAACAGCAGAGAGTATGAGGTCCCATAGGAATTTGGTTTGACCACCAGATATGTCAGCCAATAGTCTCTTTTTGTGAGGGTTGTCTTTACGTATGGGAGAATGCCCAATGGTTTGATTCTACTTTGGTCTGCCAATCTAATAAGCCATTATGTAGGTTGCATTCCTTGAAAGTCTAGATCCTTCATTGTCACATCTGTCATTATGTTACTGATGAGCCTCCATCAATCGATGAATCTGTAATAAAGCATCCTTCAATCCATATGCCAATTTCTAGGTTCCAAGATCCAAGAAGGCGTTAGCCACATCTACTTACTTCACAGGTTCTGAGGCTTTGTTGGCCTTGGTTGCCACGGAGGGAACAATTCTTAAGCTCGTTTTCTAGTCAGTGTGCTTTTGAATTTCTTTTGACAATTGGGAGACAGCATAAAAAACAATCGGAATGATAAGTTTGGTTTAAAAGTGTCTAGGTCTTTGATCAAATCCAATAAGCTTTTAAATAACCTCAACTTTTATCAATAATTAATCCATGCTTCTTACAAAAAAAAATCATAACACAACAGAAGCTAAACAAAACCAATCAGAACCTCAACAGAACCTATCAAAACATCACAGAGCCTCATATCTCTACTGAAAATCATCATGAGCTTTCAAAACATAATCAATATCATCCAAAACACTCTGAAACACTTTCAAAACAACTAAATATCACTCAAATTCCTTCAAAAATCAACCATTCAAGCCTCAAAAACAACAAAAATTAGCCAAAAAATCTAGTCATTTCAACACTCAACAATGTATTGAGCTTACATTGCTCATTTGGCATTTTATTTTTGTTTCAGTGGGAGCCATTTGACTTTGTGTATTAATCCACATTTAACACTTATACGTGGATGTACTAGAGAGCATTTGATTTATATAATTGAGCTTGAGCTTGTTACAATGACTCAATGCAACATGCATATGCTCTCTTCATGCTATATGTATGCAATTGATGCCTAGTGGGTTGATCTCACTCTTGTTTTGGGTTGGCACCTATCTCTGTCATACTATTATCAATTATATATTCATCTTACATGGCTATGTATTGAGCTCCTGTTATCATGGCTAAGTCAGTTGTGTCTTTGGCATGTCTCTTCCGTTATCTGTGAGACCTACTATATGCATGATGGTTATGCATATGGGATGTATCTCAGTCTAACACATTGACCTTTGATAGTTCTCGATGCTAGTTGCATGTTCACTTACCACTAGTTTTAGTTCTTCCCTAGCAATTTTTACAGTTGCATTTTATCATCAGTGATAGCTCATACTTGGCTTTGATGTCTTATTATTGTACTCTATTTTTATCACGTCATAATTGCAATTTACTGCACTATTTATGAGAGAAATCACCTCCTCTTGACAATCTTTTGCTTCCAATTTGTGGACAGCTCATTGCTTTGGTAGTCTCTCTTGTCTCCCACTTGATATAGCAATGGTTTTGGGGCTGATTTGTAGGATATTACAATAGCCTATTTTCCCATTTTGTGTACTTGCTTGGTCTCATTATGGCTTGTGGTTTTTATGAGAGTGCTATCTTCAATATTGGGAAACTGGATGGGATCAACTACAACTATTGGAAGACCCAAATATGGTAGGTTTTAGTACAGAAGTTGTAGGTTAGACCACTAAAAAATAAGGATGCCAAACCTGAAAATATTGCGAGGGATGAACTCGATGAGAGAAATCACCTCCTCTTGACAATCTTTTGCTTCCAATTTGTGGACAGCTCATTGCTTTGGTAGTATCTCTTGTCTCCCACTTGATATAGCAATGGTTTTGGGGCTGATTTGTAGGATATTATAATAGCCTATTTTCCCCTTTTGTGTACTTGCTTGGTCTCATTATGGCTTGTGGTTTTTATGAGAGTGCTATCTTCAATATTGGGAGACTGGATGGGATCAACTACAACTATTGGAAGACCCAAATATGGTAGGTTTTAGTACAAAAATTGTAGGTTAGACCACTAAAAAATAAGGGTGCCAAACCTGAAAATATTGCGAGGGATGAACTCGATGAGCTATGCAAGTCCACAATCATTGTATCACTCTCGAAGCAGGTTCATTATAATGTTGTGATTGAAAATCAAATTGGATATGAGCTTTGGACACATATTGAAAACCTTTACAACAAGCAAAGTTTTGCATCTCAAATGTATCGGCTGAAACAATTGATGGACCTTCACATGAAGGAAGACTCTTCTATGTCTACATATTTGAATGAGTTTCACTTCATCAATAGCCATTTAGCTTCACTAGAGATTGAGTTCAAGAATCCTTTGCATACTTTATTTCTATTTGGTACTCTCACTAAGTCATGGGATACTTTCTGTATGGCTCTATGTGCTAAGGATGGGCTGAAATTGCAGGATATTGAGAGTGTCCGCTTGACATAAAAGGTGAATAGAAAGAATGTAGATGCTTCCCGTACATCATATGCATTGATTGTGAGATACTGGTAGGATGAAAATGGCTATGGTAGAGACTCTCAAAGTTCTTAGTCTAGGACATGTGGACAATCTCACAACAATAAGTCCTATGGTCATAAGTTTAGTCTTACTTGTCATTATTGTGGAAAAGCATGTCATATTCAATCACAGTGTCATAAAATGCTCTAGGAAAAATGCAAGGAAAAGGGAAAGGGTAAAGTGCAAGACAAGAATGATGATCATAGCATTGTGCCTAGCAAGTCTAGTGTCAATATGAAGGAGATTAATGTGGTGCAGTAGTCCGATGTATCTGATGATCTCATATTGGCAACCTCTTCCTTGGATGCTTCACATCTGACTGATGCTTTGTCAGAATATATTCAGTGTTGGTTGATAGATTTAGGGGCTTCCTTTCATGTGACCCCTCATAGAGAGTGGTTTCACTCCTATGATGTCCATAGTTTGGTTTTGGTAGCAAGTTCACTCTTCATGTTGCATGATGGCCCCCTATAAGAGACCCCCAAATAAACATGCAATATGACTATGTGTAAATCCATTATGTTAATTAAGGATTCGAAGTGGATTTATACACTCTTTTTAATCCCAATTTAACAATGCAAAAGATATCCTAACTTTCCCTTATATAGTCCCAACTATCATCTCTCCCAACAGTCTCATTCAAGTTACTTGCAATCTTTCAAATGTTACTATCTAACTCTCATTTTGAACTAAAATCCCTAACTTATCAAATCTATTTTTAAAAGCATTTAATTCATTGAATTTAATTATCTAAAAACTCTTAATTCATTACTAACCTATGTTAATACTCAAATAAAATCACTAATACACTAATTATTACTTTAGTCATGAACATCATTTTATAAAGGAACTACTTGTAAATGGATTCCATTAACCATGAAACTTTAAACTACATTCTCTTTTCATTCTTTTCACATATTAATTCCTTATCTAGACTTTTTAATTTTTCTTTAAAAATAGAAATATTCATAATAATTATGTTCAAGTATAAAACGTTAAACCCTCTTAACCACATATTATCCAAAATAAATATAAGCCATACACCATTTTGTATTAATAAATACTTTAATTTACTTTTTATATTCACCAATTATCTCATAAAAATGTTTAAAACTATTATTTTTAACCTTAAAAATTAGGTCTCTCTAAATCTAGAGATCCATTACAACTAAAATTTTATAAGAGGATTTACCTTACTATGATTTAACTCTATTTTTATGTTTTATCTTTAATAATTTATTAATAGTCTTAATTATCCCTAATTACAATTGAAATTTGCTATTTTTACCACTAAAATACTTATATCTTTTAATAGATTTATTTTCAAAGAGTAAGATTTTATCCCTTGGTTTATTTTTTATTTTTAATTCTTTTTCAACTCACTTTCCATTAATACTACTCATAATTCTTAATATTTTCTAATTAGGCTCTAAATTACCATTTTTAGTCTATTTTAATCATTCAAATTCATACGATACAAGAATTCAATTTATTTCTATCTATTTAAAACTCAGAGATCATAAATTCAATACATTCAATGCCAAATCCATTCAAACTATGTATTGTTTTTCAATTTTGAATAGAAATTGATATACCCGATTAATGAAGAAAAGGAAGACCTTTGGCCGTATTTGATGATGTTGATACTTTCTCCTCCTCTCCCTTTACAGTTAGCAATCTCCAAATCTTCTAATCTCCCTCATTTTTTACTAATATCCTCTAATTCTTCCTTTATCCTGTTGTAATTCTCTCTCCCTACACTAAAAAATAGTCTTCAAGAACAAAATAATGAGGAAGGAGATGAGAGAAGTGATTGTTTGCAACCAAATGATGTTGATAATGATACCAAATGCTACAGGGAATCCATCAACACACTCCTAGAATATGGTGACCAATTTTTGATGATTTTCTCTCTTATTTCTCAACCCCCTTCTTCCATGATATCCTTCTCCAAATTCTTGATTATCCCCTTTTCAAATATTAAGGTTTTGCCACTTGAAGCGGATCTTTTTGACACCTATCCACATCTCTAGTCTATTTTTGACACAGCCCACAGCTTCTTGACCCAAATTCTATGCATGCATGTTAAATTGTACGTCATTTCAGTTTTGTTTCACAGGGTCAAAAGAGTATATATATTTATTCTCCATTCCAAAAGGTCCCACCCCAAAGAGATGTAAGGCATCAAACGCAAGGCACCTATCAAGGAAATCCCTACACTCTACCAGGACCTCAAAGGAAATGGTTATCTTCTTTTGGTTTTTTTAAAATACTTCAGTATTTAGGCTTTTTTTTCTCTCTCTCTCTCTTTGGAATAATAAATAGATAGACTCTCCCAAACTTAATTTATGTTAGTTTGGGTTTAAGTCTCTTTTCTTAGAGGAAACAACTAGAAGGCTAGGAATTCATCACTAAATTGAATGTTCAAACATTTCAACTCAAAAATTTCACTCAAGGAATCTAATCTAGTACGTAATATTAGTTGCTCTGCCACCTGGGCAAATGAAAGATAGAGATACCCATCTAGCTCAACATCTCTCATCCACGCTACCCCTAGTCAAAATTTTGTGGAGAGAATCTTGTTGCCTAGCTACCCTACATCGCTAAAAGGAGAGATAAAGAGAAGGGAATAAACTCTACTAGATTCTTGATCAAGCACCACATACAATGAAACTCACTGGGTCATGCATACATACTACCCCCTTCGATCACTTCTTAGTGCTAATATTCCATCCCATATTGGTATAACTCACTTGTATATTAAATCCTTGTATATGTTTAGGTATTTTTAGTTTCTTTTCAATAATAATATATTCTTAAAAGCTAAATCATTCTAGCCAATTAATATGTCCTTAAATGTTCTTCATTTCAAAAGAGCATAGATACGTTTAGGTTAAGTAACCAAAAAACCTATACACAAAAGGAAACACTGCAACCCCAAAGTATTATTGAGATAAGCACGTAGAGGTTTTCAAATTGTAACAATCAGCAAATCTACACAGAACTCAACCACTAACACTAAACCATCAAGTTAGATCGATAAAGAGGAAAACTCCCTTATAAAAGCAGCCACCTAGCCAAACTTCCTTGTTATGAACTTATAGCATTGAAGGAGTATCCCAACCGTGCATGCAACTAACTACCTAACTACGTGAACACTAACTAAACTAAAGTGCGTGAGAACCTAAAAATAAAATAACATAAACAAATCTAGATAGAGATTTTTTTAAGTTTTTTTAAAATTAAGTAAGAATAAACACAAAAGAATCTAAGAAAACAAAACATCTAAACAAAAATCATCACACTCTCTAAGATCCTCTAATACAAAAAGTAAACTTAGCCCAAAATCATATACACTATCAAAATCAAACCTATCAACTAAACTACTATCTATAGGATGCTCATGAACGGCCTCCAATATAGGCACATCATAGGTCATAAATCAACTATTAGGTGCATCACTAGATTTCTCCATCATCTCGTGGAGTAGAGCATCAGCTACATCATCAACATAAGGTGGCATAGGTACCACAAGTAAACATTCCAAAGAGCAGCCTTGCCATCCTGTCCATGTTTAAGCAAATGTGGTCCTAGTCAGGACAACTATCATCTAATTGAAGATTTAAATATGATGGAGTTAAACGATAGACAACAACTTGATATCTGGCAAAATCTTGATGCTCTCTATCCATTTGGTACTCATGAATACCATGCTCAAGGAAAAAAACATTAGCATAATCATGATGCTGATAAGCGTAACCCATAAGATCCTGCATAGTAGTGATACCATCACATTGCCCGACACTGTCGACATAGTAGCTGAGCATGTATATAAAGATACCTCTAACACGATCAATAACTAAACTCAGGGTGATATTGTGAATGAAAGATAGTTGCAAAATGTACACCATAACACACCTCACCTTGTGGAGTATACAAAAACTTGTCATGTGTTTGGAATCAAGGAATACAATAAGGTCCCGCATGGATAAGATCATAACTATTGGTATTGAGGCAAGGTCTAAGGGCATCCATGCGCATAATCTCCATCAATGCATCCCATGAAGAATTTTTCCTCCCAATAGAACAAAATAAAACACCAAAATGAGCAAGAAAAACATTCTAATTATTTTATCTACACCATGTGACCCAAGCTTCTCAATTAAGTCACAAAAGGTTTCAAGTAAAGACTATTAAATTGAAAGGGTTCATCTACTACCTGTAAGTCTTGAATATCCATTGAACCATTATCATAAACCTTTTTAACTTGAAATGGACCTAACCATCGGATGAAAAGTTTCCCTAGAAATTTATAGTAATGACTATCATTTAATAAAACGAATCATTCTTCTGAAAGCCTTTAAGCTTGAAGCATCTATCATGCTAGGCTTTCCATCATTTATAATGTACTTCGATATGTTGTAAAGCAAATATACGATCCTCGTCAAGCTTAACTATCTTACACAAGTGATTATAAGAGATTCCTACTCTCCAAGGCGATTAGATAGTGCAACACACAAAGTAGAAACTTCCAATTCAATAGGAAATACAAATTCAGTCCCATAAACCAAACTAAAAGTCCTTACCTTGTAGTTGTCTGGATATGCTCAGAGTGCCTCTGATAAGTGCTCATCCCAATCACATCTATTCTCAGCTACTATTTTGGTTAAGATTATCATCACAATACAATTAGTAACCTCTACAGCACCATTGGATCGAGGATAATAAGGGGTAGACTTTCGATGTTTGATTTTATAGAGATCCATCAATTTTGAAATTAAATTATTCAAAAAATTATATCCACAATCACTAACTAACTTTAGTGGAAAACCAAAGCGAGTAATAATTTTCTCATAAAGAGATAGAGTGACATCCTTGGCTTGATTAGTCTTAAGCACTTTAGCTTCCATTCATTTAATTACATAACCAGTACCTACCAAAATATATCTATTAGAGTGATATCATGTAGCTGGATAAATTGGACCAACAAAATCTATATCCCACTTCTCAAAAGGTACAAGGGCTAATATAGGGATTAATGGCAGTGCAAAACATTTAGTCGGTCTCCTAGTATGTTTATATTTATCACACTTCCTACAATGTTCATATGCATCCTTATATAAGGTAGGCCACCAATAACCAATAAAAATAACTTTCCTTAATGTCAAATCTCCTACAAAATGGCCACCACAAGATTCATCATGTAATGCAGTTAAGATCTATGGTACTTCACCTTCATGAACACATATTCGATAAATTTCCTCACAAAGAAAATACTTATATAGATAGCGTGACATCAAAACATAAGATCACGAATGCAATAAAATATGATGGCATTCATGCTTAGTTGCAGTTGGCAAGTATTTAGCTGTACTAAGAAAATTGGCAATATGTGCATATCATAATTTTGTGATAGAAACTTCAAACAATTGAGAATGTAGATCATCATCTACACCCTTCTCTGTATCATCAGTAATTAATTGAGACATATGGTCTACAAGAACATGCAATTGAGACATATGGTCTACAAGAACATGCAATTGAGACATATGGTCTACAAGAACATGCAATTGAGCGGCATGAGTAATTACTTCAAAATCAAATTATTGAAAAAGTAGCATCCATCACATAACTCGGCCACTAAATTTGGGTTTATCTAATAAGTACTTCAATGCTTCATGATCCACATAGAAGATAAACTTGTTGCCTAATAAATAACCTCAAAATTTAGTAATGGAAAACACCATCGATAAGCACTCTTTCTCAGTTGTGGTATAATTTTTATCTGCATCACTTAAATCATGACTAGCATAATAAATTGGATGATCAATACTCTTATCGTCTGCTTGGCACACAGAACAACTCCCATTGTATCCAAAGAAGCATTGGCATGAATATGAAACTCTTTAGTCCAATCAAGTGAAACCAAAATTGGTCCTTCAAGCAACTTAATTTTTAGTTTCTCAAATGCAACTTGACACATTGAATCCCAATCATAAGGTTGATTCTTTTTTAGTAAGGTGATTAAAGTTGAAGCTACCATTGCAAACGACTCAATAGAACATAGATAAAAATTTAGATGACCAAGAAACCCTTGTAATTGCTTCAAATTTTGGGGTAAAGGTAAATCAACAATTTTCTATATTTTTGTCATATCCATTACAATGCCATCATTCAAAACTACATGGCCTAATAATATGTCCTATGGCACTCTAAAAACACACTTCTTTGGATTCAAAGAGGCTCCTATACTCTCACAATGCTGGAACATCTCTCCCAAATGATCAACCATGTTTTCTTCATCACCATGTACACAAAAGTCATCTAAGAAGACTTCCATCCATTTAATCAGAAAATCTTGAAAAATTACCATCATTGCTCTTTGAAAAGTAGCTGGTGTGTTACACAAACCAAATGGCATTACCTTGTAGGCCAAAGTCTCCCACTCTGTAGTGAAAGTGGTTTTGGGTTGATCTTCGAGGTTAATTAGAATTTGATTACAGTCTCTAAACCCATCCATAAAAGAGTATAGTTGGTGTCCTACCACTCGATCTAATAATTGATCTAAAAAAGGCAAAGAAAAACGATCTTGATGAGTATGCTTATTTAGTGTGTGATAATCCACACATATGCAAATTTTAGTAGAGTTCTATTTAGCAACAATGACTATAGTTGAAACTTGGTCACTATATACAATAGGATAGATAAAACCCACATCTAACGGTTTAGTAATTTCAACATGCACTTTGTTTGCATAATTAGGATTTGTGTGCCATTTTTATTGGTGTATAGGTCTAATGCCAGGTTCAATATCAATATAATGTTGGCACAATTTAGGTTTCATGCTTTTCAAATCTGCATAACTCCAAGCAAATATATGAGAATGTTTCTTAAGAACATTATGTTATTTCTCCAAAGCAACACCTTGTAATTGACTACCCAATAATAGAACCTTATTGGGAGCCACTTCAAAGCGTGTTGTTTCAATTTTGAAATTGCGCACATAAGATATCTGAACCCTATTAGGCTTGATAACTAGTACCCCAGTAGATCTCATCATGGGTACATGACATAGCTTATTACTCACTCCTGTAGATTGTCCATCATTAACCTCAGATGGTGAATCTTGAGATGGAGGTCTAAAGGATGTTTGATATACAACTAATGCCTTGGAAGACTCCTCTGGTGGTGAGAACTCAGTGATGTCAACCATATAATGAGCTAACACATCTTTCTTTCCCATTGATGCTTGCAAGTCCTTTAAACAGTACTTTGTACATGTGTCTTTATTCTTACTTTGGTCATGCAAATTCTAGCAATAATGTTGTAGAATCTGATGATCATACTCAAGGCATTGTTGATCCTAATAAGTTCACCACTATCTCTTTCACTACAACTTAAGTATCAACAAGTGAAGATTTTCATTTGCTTCTCCTTGTATACGATAGCCTAAATAGCGAATAATTATCTTAAGCTTTGTGAAATTTTTTGGAGCCTTTGGTTCATAGAATGAAATATGTGGTTCAATCCCATCACCATATAAACTATAAAGTCCATAATCTTTTCGATGGGATGTGGTAAATTCATTTTTGTACCACACTAATCATTTACTCATGAAGATAAATTTCCCATCCTCAATCGTAAGGACATTCCCCATTTGGGATAATTAATTAAATGTAGTTGATGATAGAGCCAAGGGACATTTGTAGCCCCCTGTCCCCTATGAGTAGATATCATGACTCTTGCATTTTTTAATGTTGAGTTCACTCCTGCTTGCAAAGCACTAATTGTTGCATCTCTCATAGTTAATTGATCCATCAATTGAAATTATACTTGTTCCATGTTTCACTTCTCTTATAGCACCTGCTTAGCAAAATTCTAAATTTGAATTACAATATCTTCTAAATGACTCATATCTTCATTATAATATAACCATAAGGATTGATCCAACTTCTTGTTCCTTAATGGTTCATGCTCTGCAATAGCTTTATCTATTTGTAGTTGAGTGATTTTATTCAATGGTGGTTGAATGAGATCGCTATCCTCTGAGACCTCATCTTTATTACATAAAATTTCATCCACCAGCACATCCATGGAATAAGACATAATTTCTTGAGCCATCTCCACTACTTTATGGTGAGAACTAAGCTCATCCTCCCATTTTCTACCCAAACTATTATTGTAACATAACACAAGATAATTCTGCCATTCAGAGGATCATCGTTATCTTCTTTACAAGATAGAGATTGGAAAGATCTATAGCTCCTATTACTATGGGATTCTCATATTCTCTCTCTCCAATAATGGAAGTAGATCTCTTGAATAAACAAAGGTAATTGATCAAACCCAAATGGAATCTCATCCATCTTCATAGGAGCAAAGGGTGGATTCTCCGTTACTATTTCATTAATCTCCAAAACTGTTGTCAATTCTTCAGTATCCATTTCATCCTTTGATTCTTTTTCTTGTGTAATAACTCAAGAATTCAACTCAAAGAAGAAATCCTGGAAATGATCATGCTTTTGTATTCCATTGAGAGTTGACCTTGTATGCTCCCTCACAAATTTTCCAGCATCAATACTAGAAATCTCCCTTTCGTCTACCACATTCTCCTCGTCCATGGAAACTTCCAATAGATTGGATAAAGCACTATCAGAAGTAGTCAACCAGTTAGCTATATCACTATCACTGTCATCTTTTGAAGAATAGTGCATAGAATATTCTCCCATTCTTAAGGGTCTTGGAACATTCTTTTGGTGCACCATATTTATTGATGTCTTATCCCCGTCTAACAAGGCTCGATGAACAAATCCCTTTATAACCAAGCATAATTTTTCTCATTCTTCGAGCTTTCATTAAATTCATCCTCTCTTCTAAGGCCATGAGATCGATTCGTATCCATGCTCTCCTCCATGGGTTCATGCAAAAACTCATTGGCCATAGCTCTCAATTGCACCCGATCATGCTTGGTTCCTATCATTATAATATCTTTGTGCCATCTTTGGTTGCATCAGGACTACAATAACTAAGGTTTGCCCAAAAGAATTGGGTATGAAGTAGGTCCTTGAATAGGTCTCACTACCAAAAAGTTAATGCTAAAGTCCAACCCCACGATCACAATCAGAATTTGGCGTAAGAGACCTAAGGGCATCACTTTTCCTTCATCAGCTAAACGTAGAACAATACTTTTAATCTCCTTCTTTTCATTAAATCCTACTTCAAGCATCATTTCTTTTGTCATTAAATTCACTACCACTCTACCATCCAATTGAGCCCTAAATGTCACGTGCTTCATCATTTTCATGTCTATGACTAAAGCCCCTAGATCCAAGAATAAATACACGATTATTATAGATTGAACACCTTTATCTATATTAGCAACTTTTGTATTTGGCAAGACAGTCATAGGATTGCTCCTTTTAGTCCTTCGCCGTACTAATATACGATATATCACTCTTCTACAAGTAGGAGCAATTTCTAGTAATTATCTCAAGTTAATAACAATTGTAAACTTTCCAATTCATCCCATACATCAAAAGATTTTCCTTTCTCCTTGTCATTATCTTTAACTATTTTTTACGCTCTCTGTCTTTGAGGAAATGGAGCCACTCCTTCCTTAATTTTTGGTGAATTTAAAGGAATGGGCAAAGCATGCTAATCTTTTGAATTAAATAGTGAATCTATCACGTCTTTTTCTATATCATGATCTTCCAAGTGTTTTAGTAAAGGGCTCTCTTATTTTGGAGTCTCAACCTTAGCACCATTAGGCTCAGTCAAAACATGGACCTTGTTCCTTATCTAATATAATTACTAGGTTTGATTTTGATCGAGTGATTGTCCCAATCATTACATCCAAGTTAAAGGTGACATGCTTTTTCTTAATTAGCCTTACCTCCAAATCCTCTACAATTTCTACTAGGTTTGTGGCCAAGTCAGATGTGCCTTTACCCTTATCTTAGCCTTGTGAAGATTACCTTCCCATGGGCAATCCTTTTTATAATGACCTTCACAGCTACACTTGGCACACAAAGGGACATAATCTTTTCTGTTCTACCCATTTGGGCAAAAGCCTAGACACATGTTGAGATTGCTCACATATCCAAGAAACCACACTTGTTCCTACATTAACATTCCTTATGAAATTATAATTTCTATATGATGAAGGTCTCCTCTCATTTCCAGAATATGCTCCCTATCCTTCATTCCTTAGCGGCACTAGAGGTGTCCCCTAGGTTGACATATCTCTCAGCATAAATGGCCTATTGGGAGGTCCTATCAAATAAGTCCCATTTTGATTATCCATATAATTATAATTTGCATTTGGGCTGCTCATTTTCGTAAATAGGTTTGCTTAATCTAGCATTGATCCTCCATGTGATTGTTTTCTAAAGCAATACTCGTAAAACAAATTTCTCGCCTCGGCTGATCAAGAACCACTCTACTTGTTGGTGTGGAGCATTCTGTTGCTAAATGATTGAAACCATGACATTTCCTATACTAGCTATTGGACCTTGGTGGTGTGGGATTCCTTTGACCAAATGCTGGAGTTAATCCTATCGCACTAGCAACCTAGCTAACATTGTAAACTCACTTCACATTGGGGTTTACTTCAACTAAGATCTCTTTCTTCATATCCACCAAAGATTTAGCTATTAGCTTAGCCATCTTAAACTCATCTAGACTCTGTCCTCTGTGACTATTAATGGTGACAGATATATTGGGGGCACTAGATATGGATTTAATCCTGAATATGGCATTGATGATTGTGTCACACCCGCACTCGTCATATACATAGCCTAAGGAGCTACTCGAGCTCCTACCTATGGTGTACTAGCTGCCATGGAGGGTGACATAATTGAGGGAACTAATCCAATGTTATTGTACAACCCCTTCCTCCTCAACTATCCTAAATGCACTTCCTCCTACCATCATGCTTCTATCTTTGTGTCTACCAAAGTAGCTAGTCGTTTAAGTCTTACATGTTCCCTAATAGTTTCCTCTAGTCCCTCAATAAAAATTCATTTTTGCATATCCTTTGAAGGCGCATTTTGTGCCATATTTCTAGTTAATTTTGTTATCTTTTTTATGTAATGCTCCATGGTTTCTCCTAGGTTTTGTGCTAAATAGTCAAACTCTAATCCTAAACAATCCTGAAACCCTTGCTACCTAAGCTTAGTTAAAAATGCATCTCTTAACATTGCAGTAAATTTTCTTATCATCATCAATAATCTTATTCGATATACATGTACTTCAAACCACTAGACATGCGTGCTAAGATCATCATCCCAAAGACCAAAATATTGTGTGAAATCTGTAAGTTGCACAGGTGCTCTCACATCCATATATAATACTTTTAGAAATTCCTCTAGATCCTCAAATGCATGTTAGGATCATCATCCCAAAGACCAAAATATTGTGTGAAATTTGTAAGTCGCACAGGTGCTCTCACATCCATATATAATACTCTTAGCACTTCCTGTAGATCCTCGAAGATTGGAACCCACCCTGCCCTTTTGGGTCAGAAAATAATCTACTAAGACCCCAATATTTTGAAAGGCTCTATATACAATGGTCCTCTATCATATAACTAGCAAAGTCTCCGTATGTCCTATATTATACCACTTCAGTGGTGGAAATTTTATCAGAGCCCACAAAATTGTCACTATTTCGACCCTCTCCTTTTGTGCCTTCTTCTTTCTTCTCACTAGCACTTGGTCCCTTCTTTGAGCTACCCTTATTGGTACCTCTTGTTCCCTCCAAGCTTCCTGCTTGCCTCTCCCAATCATAATCTGGCTCGATTCCAACAAAAGATAGCTCTCCAATGACTTTTTTAGTTTGTAATGATAGATTTAGTACACCTTGCAAAGTATTTTTCAGCTCAATGTTCAATTTTTCTAACTACTCCACTATTGGCTCAGTTTTCTTTTCCAATCTTCTTATTGCTCTCTCGTCCCATACTAGCTTCTGGCTTTCACTCATTCACTCTGGTGCATGACAACTTTCTCTACCATGCACATCCTCCTATCACTCTTGATTATAAGAGCCCTTATTTATATAAATTCAACTTCTGAAGAATGTCAGGTAGTTCCTTGTTCTCAACCCCATAAAGTATATCATCAATAATCATTTCTACTAAACCTAAACTCTCAGCCACTTTCCTCATTTCCTTTGTATCAAATATTACTTTGAATCTCTTAGTTATTACTACCCACTGAGACACACGAGCCTAGTCTATTCTTCTAAAAGACTTATACACTTCTCTAGAACGAGTCATAACGGTATTTCACACTAACGATGTTAAGTTGGATTTCATCGAGACTAACTTTGAGTGTGACACTAATAGCACAATCCCCTTTGCTTCATCTTGAAACGTCCAATTCCAAGTGCACAATTGCTCAACATCAACCCACAGTTGAGGTCCAAAGTGTTTACCCCCATCCACTAATTTGCTATCCCTTGCCTTATCTATGATAATTCATTGAATATCCTGTGGGGAAAATGCAAGAAAAGAAGCCTCATGAGGAAGCTTCATGGTAACGGCTCATCAGAGTCTCGTTTGCTTAAGTTGATAATTATTTTGATTAATCTCAAAATAACTAATTAAGTCATGTGTGGTAAGATCAAATATTCACTCATTACCTCACAAAATGTCTAAAACTGTCATTTTTAACCTTAAATTTTAGGTATCTCTAAATCTAGAGATCCAGTATAGCTAAATTTTGATAAGAAGATTCATATTACTATGATTCAACTCTATTTTTATGTTTCATCTTTAATCCTCGATTAATACTCTTAATTATGCCTAATTACAATTAAATTTCGTTATTTTTATCACTAAAATGCTTATATCTTTTGATAAATTCATTTCTAGAGAGTAATATTTTAACCCTTTATTTATTTTTTTATGTTTTCACTCTATTTTAACTCATTTTCCATTAATACTACCTAGAATTCTTAATATTCCTTAATTAAGGCCTAAAATATAGTTTTAAACCTATTTTTCATCATTTTCTTATCATTTGAAATCATACAATGCAAGAATTCAATTCTTTTCCATCCAATTTAAACTCAAAGATCATAAGTTCAATACATTCAATGCCAAATCATTCAAACTATACATTTTTTTCCAATTTTGAATAGAAATTGACATACTCGATTAATGAAGAAAAGGAAGAACTTCGATCATATTTGATTATGATGGTGCTTGCTACTCCTCTCCCTTTACACTCAGCAATCTCTAAGTCTTCTAATGTCCTTCTTTTTTCACTAATATCCTCTAATTCTTCCTTAATCCTATTGTAATTCTCTCTTCCTACACCGAGGAATAGTCTTCAAGAAGGGAATGATAAGGAAGGAGATGAGAGAAGTGATTGTTTGTAGCCAAATGATGCTGATAATGGTGCCAAATGCTACAGAGAATCCATCAACACACTCCTAGAATATGGCGTCGAGTTTTTGATGATTTCCTCTCTTCTTTCTCAACATCCTTCTTCCCATGACATGCTCCTCCAATGTCTTGATTATCTCCTTTTCAAATTTTAAGGTCTTCCCACTTGAACCAGATCTTTCTAACACCCTTTCACATCTCCGGTCTATTTTTGACCCTGCACATGGCTTCTCAACCCAAATTCTATTCATGCATGCTAAATTATACCTACTTTTCTTCACATCTCCAAAATATCCAACACTTTCACTAAAAATCCCTCTCCCCATATTCGCCTTCTACCACTTACTACGTTTTCGCTCTCTAAAATTTCCCGTCTAAAATATCACAATTCTCTACTTCTAACTCCATCTTAGCATGATCAAATATGGATTCAGGATCTTAATTTTATTAAATTTTTATGAAAAATATTGTGTAATATAGAGCCAGAGCCCTTTAGTTTGCATGAAAAATAGTGTCAAAATAGATCAAAATAACCAATTATCAATATACATCATGTACCAGCTCTCATGAAGAGCCTTGTCTCTGCTAGTACCTTGGATGATGCAGGTTATGTTGTCTTTTTTGGTGATTCTTCATGGAAGATTAGCCATGGAAATTTTACCCATGGAAATCTTGTTATTGCACTTGGTGCTAAGTCTAGTATCCTCTATCCCTTGCTTGTATCTAGGTCAATTGACTATGTTTTGGCTATACCTTCCACACATATATCTTTGGCATCGTCACCTTGGACACATGTCTTTGAAAGGAATGAAAATGCTTACCAGTTAGTATCTTTTCCCCCTAGACTATAAGTGTTTTGAGTCTTGTTATCATTGTTTATATGGCTAGGAGAGAGAAGAGTACATATCTAATGAGTTCAAAGATTATTGTGAATTCATTAGATTTCATCACGAGCTTGCCACACTGCATCATCCACAACAAAATGGAATTGTTGAACATAAGAACCGCACTTTGCTAAATGCTGCAAGAGTTATGTGATCAATAGCTTGTCTTGATAATGAATATTGGGAAGAAGAAATGGCTACAACTTATCTTCAAAATAGGTTGTATTCTACCTCTCTTCACAATCACACTCCCTATGAATTATGGTTTGGCCACCCTCCTGACCTATCACATCTGAAGATATTTGGATGCACTACCTTTCTAGTCAACATGGACCACAAATCAAAATTCTCACCAAGAGTCACATTGCTTATCTTCACTAGATATGGTAAGCCTTATGGTCACAAAGATTATAGATTTCATGACCCACAATGCAAAGTCTTTATTTATGGTAGGAGTGTTATCTTTAACTAACTTCATACCTTTCCAACCTTCTCAACCACCATAAACTCTCAATCTCTTACTCTATATCCAATTTCACCCTTTGCCACCACATCTTCTAGTTCCTCCCCTGCCAATCACACATCTAATGTTGGGTCCTGCATCTTATCTACCCACTTGCCTCTTCATAAGACCTCCAACTCACTTTTCATATGGGACACCCCTCTAAACCCAAAAGAATTAAAAATCCCTAATCAAATCACTATTTTCAAAAATATATTGGTTCCTTCCCGCTAGTTCACAACGTACAGAGGCGGTGGCATGCAAGCTTCAGTGTCTTCTTCTCCTATCTACTCCAAGCTTAATCCCCCTTATCCCCATCATAATGAAGTAGGTAAACCTCTTCATTATCTTCAGCTTGAACCAAGCCATTCATAGCATGCAAATTAGCTCCTGACCACTCGAAAAATGGCACCTAATACCACAAGATAGTAGGCCACGACTACATGTTGCAACATGTTTGCTACCCCAACACTCTTTCCAACTCATGTCTCATCCACAAATCAATCCCCAATCCCTACCAAACCAACTCATTAGTTGCACATTCAAAGTTCCCTCCATCTTATCTCAACAATAGTTCTCAAAATACAAACTATACTAGCAAACCAGCTCAACAAACAAACATCACAAACTTATCCACTCTATCCTCACTATCTTTAGTTGCCTAGCAATCTCCTTTGTCCTCTTCTACTCCTAAGAAACTCCATTCAACAATAGTAGGGAATCAAAGAAAAAAAGCCACCTCTAACTCTATCACAAATCTTTGCAAAGTCAGCAAGGATAGCTGCCATGTCTTCAACCTATAGCAATTCACCTCTTACTACACTCATTGTCACTAGCATTAAATGTCCATCTCCCATCTCCTCCTCCAAGCCCATTACTCTCTTCAACTCCTTTGACTTCGAAGATGACAATGTCATGTCCTTACCCACTCCATGCTACAAGAGCTTGAATAACCTCTATGTCCAAGCTAATCTTGCAATTGGACAAGCAAGAAATCCACTTCATGATAACATTCTCAAGCCACCAAACTATCCTTCTGTCAATCAAGCACTCCAAAGTCATGAAGCTACTCACTAGCATAGTTCTATGCTTAAGGAATACAAGGCTCTTCTTTAAAACCACACTTGAATGTTGGTCCCTCTTCCTCCTGGGAAATCAGCAATCAACTCCTATAAATGGGTGCTTCACAACAAAAGCTCAAACCGGATGATACCATTGACAAATATAAATCTTGTGTGGTAGCTTGCAATTTTGATGAGACAGAAGGCCTCCACTATGGAAATACATTCTCTCTAGTACTCTCCATGACTTCCTTATGGTTATTGGTTTCCATGGTTGCTCATTTCAAATTTACCTTTACATCATGCCAATGTCAAAATTGCTTTCCTACATGGTTACTTAGATGAAGAAATTTATATGTCCCAACCTCCTAATTTTGTGGATCCCAAATTTCCTACTCATGTTTGTCTCTTACATAAAGCTCTATATGGCTTGAAATAGCCACCAAAGCAATGGTACACTTGCATTCATACTCACTTAGTACACCATGGATTTAGAAGGTTGCATACAAAAAAATCACAACATCTATGTTCTTACTCAAGGCAACACAATCATAATCCTAGGCCTCTATGTCGATGATATTCCTAATATCCTAGCTAGCTCTTATTATGCAATGTCAAAGGCCAAATCTATAATATCCTCTCAATTTTCTATAACATATTATGATCCTATACATTACTGTATTGGCATTGAAATTGAATAGTCACATACATCCATAAAAATGCATCAACAAACCTATATCATGACTATTCTCTCATGCTACTCTATGAAAAAATGTAATTCCATGTCCACTCCTCTTGCTCAAAATCTCCAACTCAATCCATATTCATCTCATTCTCTCTCCACCAAGCAAGCCCATGAAATGGAAACTATTCCTTACATGGAAGCACTTGGATACCTCAATTATTTGATTACTTGCACCTATCCAAACTTGTCTTATGCAAGACACATTCTTTCCAAGGCAATGCATCAACTAACGTACAAGCATTGGAAGCGACTGAAAATAGTATTAAGATATCTTAAGGCCACATCTCATGTGGGGCTATGTTTTTCTAAAGACAACAATGATTTTCTTTTACAGGCCTATTTGGATGCAAATTGGGGTGGAGACCTTGCAACCAAAAGATCTCTCATAAGCTTCATTGTTACTCTAGTAGGTGGCCCCATCTCTTGGAATACTAAATAGCAACACTCAATAGCACTTTCTACTATGAAAGTTGAATATGTGGCATGCAACATGGCAGCCTAAGAATTAATCTACATTAAGAAAATTTTGGAGGACATCAGTTTTGGATACCACCCTCATCCCATCTCTATCAACATCAAACCATGTATCTTTGTGGTTCAAGGCCCCAAATTAAGTCTTAAACTTCACCATATTGACATGAGATATCATTTTGTAAGAGAGTTAGCGAAAAACTCTCATATCACCCTTGATTATGTACCCTATTGTGAGAATGTTCCTGACTTCCTCACCAAATCACTTTCACACTTAAAGCACAAAATTGTAATGCAAATCCTTTGCATGCTCTAAGGGAGGGGGAGGCATGGGGGGGATGGGGGACAGCATGATATGACTTCATAGATTGATATAAATCAGATCTTCAGTGTTGTTCCCTTTTTTTCCAGTTGTATTCAGTTATATTTTCTATGGAATCCTTTTGAGGAGAGATGTTGGATAAAATAAGGATATGCAAACATGTGGATAAAAGTATCCCATAGTTATCCTCATTGTAAATATCTTAGATATTTAGAGTAGTATTGCACCTACCTCATTTAATGTACCATGCATATATACATCTACTAGCAATGAAATCAATATAACTGCAGTTCACTCTACTTTCCATACTATATCTCTCTTTCTCTCTCATAGATTGTGCATGGTGTCTTCTCATCTATTTATCCTCTAGCCTATGCATTTCACTACAACCATCCCCCCCCCCCCCTCGGTCCAATCCCATCTATTTAGTTGGGTGGCTTAGTAGCTCAAATGACTTAGTGAATTTTAGGTTTATTGCACTTCTCTATGTTGCAGATGCTCCTTCAAATCCATGAAACCATGTTTGTCCATAGCTTCTTCCCAAGCTTTGAGCTCTTCACCATTGATTTTGGCTGCCCCATTCCAAGTATCTTTTTCACTTGTCACCATATTGAAATCCTTAGCTACTAGTGCTCTTTGTAGCCCTCTTTCAACTAGTGCTTCCCATAAGCTTCTTCTTAGATTTGCTTCATTGTAACCATCTATGTTAACTAGTTCCAATGGCTCCCATTCCACTCTATCTAAATTATTGATATTCTTCCATTAGTTACATTGAACTTCAACATTGGTTGCCATTCTTCCTTGACTATTGTTGTGTAGTTGAAAATGTGACCCTTTTTGCTTGCAATGAAACAAGCATTTCCTCTATATGTGAAAATGTCTCCACTTCTCAAGTGCATTTTGTGTTTCTACATGAGGATAGTTTCAAAGTTGCTAGTAGCAATTCATCCCTAAAAGTGCCCCCTTTTGGCATCTCCATTTATGCCCTTCATGTCTAGCATTGCTAGTTTAATGTTGCTCAATGTTTCCATCTACAATTAATGCTAGTGTACTCTTGATGAAGTTTTCAATTAAGATTTTATTAATATTTGCGAGTGTAGTGGCTCAACCTCTATTGCTTGTTGGAATGGCGCCCTTATTCCAGAAGTTGCAAATGGGCAGGGATCTCTCTTCAAATTCTTATTTTTGCTTTGCACCATTCAATTTTCTACATGTTAAAACCTTCATCATCTATTTGCTTGCCCTTTTTTTCCCCAACATTACCCTCTACTTTCTTTGAAATTTTTACCACATCAACGCATGCCTTTTTCCCCTCTTGCACTCCGTGTCCTAGTCCATGTCCTCCTTGATGTTGGAACATTCCTTATAGTAATGCCCCCAAAGTCTATAATTAAAACATGATCCACTTAATTTTCTCCATGAGAGTGTAAATTAAGGCTCCCCGTGCCTTGGTACATCCACCACTATTGAATCTAGTTTTTCTTGTTTAGTGCACAATTAGTAGATCCTATTTCAGAATGTACTTTCTAGAGGTGTTACATATAGGAGTTTTCCAAGGCCCTTGGTGATATTGGGCAATGAGTTCCAAAGGTCGAATGGAAGGTCCAAGATCTCAACCTAGATTGGGAAATCCTTTTAAGACTCTCTCCCTAGCTCCATAGTTGACCATGGCAACACATATACAAGGTCCAACCTTAAAAGTACATGCCTTGTGCCAGTATGTTTTGGACTACCTCCTTCTTATTAAACACCATATTTAAAAAAAACCCTTCCTCTATAATATATAGGGAGTTTACTTGGGAAAAATACCAATGTGGCCTTTCAATGTAACCAAAGCACATTCATGTAGACTTTCTCTACATCTAGAGTGATTTTTTTGGATGTTCCCTCCCACTTTTCTTCCATGTTTTTGATGATGTATCCTACAAGCAGCTCTAAGACCAAGTGTAGATTTTCTTTCAACCTAAGCTTGTTTTCTTCCTCTATTTTGATCAAGCTTTATTGTGTTTTGTTTCAATGCTTTAGCTCCTCATTGTTTATTTCCCCCCTTTTGCATTTGGGTGAGCTCTAGGATTTTTCATCAATGGTAGAGGAGCTAATCTCTTGGTTGATGCTTGCCTCACTTGACTCTCACATCTCCTCATCTCTTGACCTCTTCAGTTCCTCCCTTCACAAGAGCTCATTAGCTAGCTCCCATTCAAAATATTAAATGGGAAGGTCTCGCCATCTGGGAGACCACTACTATTCCTTTAGTGTTAATTAAGAGAAGTAATATCCCTCTACTTATGGTTCTACAACTCTTTTTTCACCTCCAAAGTTGGGAATAATGCTAATGTATAGGATTATTGTCCCACTACTTATGGTTCTATGCCTCTTTCCTCAATCCCAAAACTTGGGAATCTGCATTGGTCCAAAGGCTAGATCTTATCATATTATATCTAATTTTGGCATGCTAATGCACAATAAGTTATTTAAAAATTTCCACTATAATTCTCACATTGTGAACAACAACATCGTGAGCTTCTATGACAACAAAGCAACCACATATCTAGCTAGGTGCAGTTAGGGGGAGGGGGTTGCTAGCGCGGAGGAGACTGGCAACCCCCAACCACACCTAGCAAGGTATGCAGTGCCTCCAGAGAGTAGAAGCTCATGATGTTGAATAATATAGGGGAAAACAATGGAAAGTAACCCCTTTTTCTGTGTAGGAAAAGGTGTAAAACTTGTTATGATGGTAGGGGGGACTTGGTTTGTGCTATAGAACTAGCCTTTTATGTGTAAGAGTACTACCTTGAGCACGTCTCTTGGAGGCCTAGACTAACCATTTTGTTTCGTGGCATTGCAAATTCTTATGTATGCTTCTACAACTCAAGCTTCTTAAGAAATCTTTTTTGTTAGGTTCAATAATCATGATATATTATGCTGATCACATTTTTAATATGTTGGTCTCATGAGTGGTTTGGCATCCACATCTGGAAGTCAATGTTACATATTAAATCAAGCCCCTCTTATTAATTATCAAGAGTAATTAATCTAGTACTTCATGTCATCTTAGGTTATCCATAGCCATATGGCATCAATATGCAAGTCTAATATTGATGCCAAGCAAAGGAAAAGTAATGGCTCCCAATCATTGTCTTCAATAATTTCTTTGCCCACTACAATATATGCCTTAATAAAAAGAATAATGATCTTTGTAAATTTGCAATATGAGCCTAATCTAAATAACATGTATTTCATAAATTATTTATTAGAAAGAACTAATAGAATCATTATTTCTAGTAGTTTCGTTTTCATATGCAATTAATAGCTACTACTCTACTAGCTATAATATCCTACATGGTGTATAGTATTATCTAAAGTAATTAGGTTGACATCTAGTTGACCTAATGTCATACATATGAAACGTATTAAGTGGCATATTTGATGTCCTATTAAAATACTAATACTTCTAGTTTTCAATCTTGATAACTTAGGATCAATAGTAGTGCCATGTTATAGTAAGATTGGCTAACAACATATGTGATAGATGTATCAACTTGCTAGTAATATATATATACATTATTTCTAGTAGTTTCGTTTTCATATGCAATTAATAGCTACTACTCTACTAGCTATAATATCCTACATGGTGTATAGTATTATCTAAAGTAATTAGGTTGACATCTAGTTGACCTAATGTCATACATATGAAACGTATTAAGTGGCATATTTGATGTCCTATTAAAATACTAATACTTCTAGTTTTCAATCTTGATAACTTAGGATCAATAGTAGTGCCATGTTATAGTAAGATTGGCTAACAACATATGTGATAGATGTATCAACTTGCTAGTAATATATATATATATATATATATATATATATATATATATATATATATATATATATATATATATATATATATATAATTCTCTTAAATTTGAGCTTAAATGGTGTCTCCCTAGATTAGTTTAGTTACATTGATAATGGTTCACATATTTACTTTTTGAGATATGTGAGGAAAGTAGATGTACCTTGTCTTCTCTCACAATGGTTCTTTTTGTAAAAGTGCTATGTTATAGTGATATGTGTGTCATCTTCTACTATTTTTGTAGAATTAGCCAAGGATAAGTGTTCTCTCTCTATCTCTCTATAGGCTCGATTTGTGGAAGGTGCCAATGAGAAGCAAGGTGGGTTTTAAAAAAGAGTTATTATTTTTCTTTTCACACACACACACACATGCGGGGGTCTAATCATCCTTTCAGGGATCAACAATTCAACAAAGAAAAAGAACATGAGGATTTGGTTGTCTTGCCACCAACAAAGGGTTATTTTGTGATTTGGTGACTAGGAGCTCTTGAATCTAAAGCAAGGTTAGGCTTATTAGATTAGCCTTATACGCTTCTAATGGTACCTCTAATGCAAGAGGAATAGATCTCATTGCAACCAATTATGTGTTTATTGGTGATTAGGGGCCATCTAATTTGAATCAAGGTTAAGCTTACTGGATTAGCCTCATATTCTTATAATGGTACACCCCCTCTCTATATTGACAAGGATGATCGGTTGTCAGCTATGAAGATTGACATCCCCCTAGACATGTTGCACATCATCACATGCACATATATATGGTACAATTAATGCATTATATGACACGTGAAATTGAAATTCCCCAATATTATACCACAAACACTTGAAAAAATTAGTATTATAAATAGGCATCTCTAGCACTATCTATTCATCTAAAAGATCTATCTCACCTATGAGATTGTTTAACAATTCTATAATGTATTAAAGCACTTACATACAATACTTTTATTCTCAATCATTTGGATATTCTTAAGATGCAAAGGTTGAACCTTTTATTTTCATGTTGTATTATTAGGTGATATGATGCATCTTATGCCTATTATAATATGTCAAGACTAGGAAAATGTATGTTATACATGCATGTTCCTATTGAAACCCATGCTCACAAATAAGGCAAGCATACATGCATACATACAGACATACATGTGTGTGTGTGTGTGTGTGTGTGTGTGTGTGTGTGTGTGTGTGTGTGTGTGTGTGTGTGTGTGTGTGTGTGTGTGTGTGTGTGTGTGTGTGTGTGTGTGTGTGTGTGTGTGTGTGTGTGTGTGTGTGTGTGTGTGTGTGTGTGTGCGTGTGTGCGTGTGTGCGTGTGTGCGTGTGTGCGTGTGTGCGTGTGTGCGTGTGTGCGTGTGTGCGTGTGTGCGTGTGTGCGTGTGTGTGTGCGTGCGTGCAATGGTATACAAGTACGTGAAATGTGCATTGGAATGCAAAGTGTCCTAATTATTCTATTGATACGTGCTTCAAACCTCGGTGTGAAGCATTAGGAGAACATTGACACAAAGTGTCAAGAGAATCTAGATCCACAAAATTTGAGTATGTATCAATATAAATAATTATTATTATTATTTATATAATAATATAAATGCATATATATATATATATAATGTAATGTTAATGTATATATAATAATATTATATGTGTATAGTCATAATTATATATAAGTGAATACTTATATTATAAAATACATCTATATAGCATTAGCTTAAATAAATAATATTAAAATATACTATATATAATATACTATATATATATAAATATGTATGTTGTTTATTATATGTACTAATAATAGTATATTTATATATGTTTAATGTGATACATACACACATAAAATATTGTAATGATGTATTATAATGCAATATAAATATATATAAGATTTAGCTAATGTAAATATTATATATTACATATATAATTAATGTGTGTGTGTGTGTGTGTGTGTGTGCGCGTGCGCACACAATCTCCCACCAAGCTTAACTCCCTATGTAAAACAACTAATTTCCCTAAGTTTTGATGCCCTCTTCCTTGCACTACCAAAACTCAAGCCATGACCCCGCATTTTCATGCATTCAACATTGCATTAGTCTAAGCTACCAAAGCTTTCAAAGCTCACATTATGATCCTTATATCAAGCTCTTATGAACCCTCTTGCCACATGAAACATGTGCCTTTGAACACTAGTGTGAAACACTAGTGTTCAGTAGAACACCAATGGGAAGGGTCAAGAGAATCTAGGCATGAATGCCTAATATAGCATTAAGAAGAAGATTCTTTCCTAGACAAACTAATATATTGAAATGCAAGCATCAATGTTAAAAGAAATTTTACATATATGAAAGTTCTCAATATACATGGGTTTTTCCTAAGTGGCATTAGGTTTGGCCTTGGTAATGAAGAGATTAATATGAGTTTAAATGATAACTCGTGAAATTATATGTTAGTCAATATAAATATGTAATTGTGGAGCAATCACTTTGGGCAATTTACCAATGTAGTACTTGAACCTATTTGTACTTTCTATATACATTCTACGCATACACCATACTAGATTTACAAGGGCTTCTTCCAAGTCAATTGGCTCCTTTTACTTCTCTTATAATCTCTGTCACATTGATTATGTGAGTAGAAGGCTTTCTCATTAAGGAAAACTTGAACTTAGGTTTGGGCCTTTTAGTTTTAGAGAGAAGAAAAATCCTCTCGACCAATAGAGGGAGATTTATCATCATAGGGTTTTTCAATTTTTAGGTGCTCTATCTAAATTTTTCAAATTCTTTGAAAAAGAATTAGGTATTTTCAGGGTAGAAATCTGTGGAGATATAGAAAGCATGAGGTTTTGGTACAATTTAATATGTTAGATAGAGACATTATACACATCTTTCAGGTTTCCCTATTGTTTTCTTGAAATTATTTAATATTATACCTAGATGTTTTTCCTCCATTGTAACACCCCTAATTTTTTTCCAAAAATCTCAAATAGTTCAACAAATTGCCCATTAGGGCCAAAAACGCTTCAAAAAAGGCACTTGTAAGAAAATGATTAAGTTGTTAATTAGTTGAGATTTTGAAAGAATGAAACCACCAAATTTGGTTGCTCAGATGTGATTAATGAGAGAATATTGAGTTCATTGAAGAGGTCAACTATTAATTGTCCCTCATCTTTAATTTATGTCAGGATCACCTTTTCAGCCGTTTTTGTCTTGGAACTTGGGAGAATTTGCATTTTCGAGAAATGTCCATCTATAATGTGTTTGTCTACTCCCGCGTCTTCTTTTCACATGCTCTTTCTCCATTCTCTTTCACCATTCTCTTCTTTGTGCTCACTTTCTTATCATTGCGAGATTCATTTGTCATTGGCATGCTAAAATGTTTAGTAATACCCTTGCAAGTAATACAAATGCGAGCACATGCAAGTACAAACTTACCATCCAACTAGATCCAATTTATTTATCTTGGAGAAGTATACATCGTTGAGTACTATAACAAATGAGATGAAGGCCAATAGATTGCAAACTCAAGGAAATAAACATATAGATTTGTGGGTGGATGGAAATATTTATCCCAAGGATCCTTCAATAGGTAAACCTCCTAATTTTTTAATATTCATGACTACATGAGATATGTTGGCGAAGGTTGTAATGGGATGCTTGGCTATTGTAAAAGATTATACTCTACATCTTACACATACATGGCTCAAATGAATGAAATGAGAATAGCATTATTATTACACAGACAAGCATTTCTAAGCTTACAAATAAGATTGACATTCTAGAAAATGCTAATAAGTCATTACAAGACAAGCTAGCACACTTAAAGAAAACTCCAATATGATTCAGAGAGAGAAAGAGACCATTAAAAAATATAACTAGCTTGTGTGAGGGAGTGAAGAAAAGAAGATTAAATCTTGCAAAGAAATATGTCTCTAATATGTCAAGCATTAATATTCAAGAGAGTGAGAAGAGAATTAATCTTTTAAAAGAGACCATGAATAAGAATGATATTTTGAGGATTATTAAGTCACATCAGAATATGGATTTGAGACGCCCAACTCTCAAAGAATTGGTCAAGGACTTAAAGGACACTGTAAAACCAAAAAAAATTGTAGAGATGAGATTCTGTGGGCATTAGTCAAAAAGGTTATCGTGCTATCTCAAAGCTATGGTTTAAAAATCTAAAATGTAATAGAATAACTACATTGGGGTTGCCTCGTGTTGAGAGTGGAAAAAGACTGAATTTTTGATCGATTTCTGTTGTTTTTTGTGGACTGAATGATTGATTTGGTATGATTTTTGTTTGATTTTAGAATGATTTGGATAGGTTTGGATTGATTTTGATAGCTCATGATATTTTTTGATGAATATATATTGATGTGATAGGTTTTGATGATATTCTGATAGCTTCTGTATGATCCTGTTTGAGCCTATTGAGCTTTTGTTTTCTTTTGTCTTGGTCTGTTTTTTTTTAAGTGAGATTGGGATATTGAATGATGAATTTTGAGGTTGTATGATAGCTTATTGAGTTATTTATGATGGGTTTATTTGGTTTTAGTTGAGCTGAATGTTTGTTGTTTAGTTGTTGTTGAACCTCTATAGACCTTCTGTAGAGCCTCTGTTCCTATTCTGTTTTGTAGATCTTCTGTAAGTGTTATATGATATGAGGGTGTACTTTGGAAAAGTTTTCTAACTTTTGGCAAGGATGAATCTAAGTTCAAAAGATCTAAAACAAATGGAAGAAGTAGTTATTGAAGATTGAAGTGAAGTGACAATGATGAGCTATGAAGGGACACTATAATGGCTCTGGTGCCCTCCTATGCCTCTTGGAAGGTGCATCCACGACCTAAGAGTGATTATTGAGTATTGTAGTAAGGAGATGATGTACTATTTATTGAGAGAGAAAGAGAGAGTCAGAGATAGCCAATTCTATCAAAACAATGTATCTATCTATGAGAGATGGAGAGAGAGAACTATGAAGACAATTAAGATGAATAATATGTGAATATTTCCATTCAAAGTGGTGTTTCTCTTATGTTCTCTTTGTCTATCAATGAAAAATATGAAGAGCAATATGAAGATGTTGAAGATAAATCCGTGGGAGATATCTACTATGATGTTGCATGAAGATTTGTTCTTTTCCTTATTGTGGTTCTCAAAAGAATGAAACAAAAGCTTGTTGATGTTACAAGATAGATTTTCTTGTAGTAGAATTCCCTTTTCCTTGGTGTTTCTCTTAGGGCTCCATGTTTTTTGTGTGCAGCCAGGGAAAATTGCCATCAACAAGCATCAGAAGAGGCTGAAAATGAAGGAAATGGCATTCCTTCTACCACTGAAGAATTGGATATTCTCATTGCCAAAGCTACTTTCCATAAGAAGTTTATCCCACAATGGTAGAAACATATTACCATCATGATGGAGGTTCTATGTGGTGGACTATTTCCTCTTTCAGTTGAAATAACAGAGACGTGCATCTTGGTAGCAAATTGTTTGGGAATGGACTGAAGTGTAGAAACAAAGAGAATGAGTATCCATGGAAGATTTGGCATTCATTGAGAAGTTTCCAGACATCATCAAGTGGGAGATAGTTAAGAAGCTTCAAGAATCGTGGTCAGTGGAGGTTCACGAAAACAAGAAAGAAAAGAGTTGGAATTTGTTCGTGGAAGCTCAATAGTAGGACACGTGGGATGCCTAGTGCACTGACAATCTCTTATTTGTCCAATCATCAACCCACTAGAAGTTGGTAGATAGAGTATTCTTCACAACATATACTATTGAAACCATCAGAAGCTGACATTATTATGACAATGGCATAACAACGATCCTCAAAAGAATGAGTTTTGTTACCTTCAAAACAGAATATCTCCCCCTCTATAGTGACATGAAAGCAGAAGTCAGAGACGTTGAAAAGAAAGAAGTAGAAGAAATGTTGGCAAGAGAGTCCTCCAGAGACTAAAGCCTTCTATTATCCTTCTGTGGAGCACTAACTTAGTGGAGCCAACCTCCTCATGAATTATGCCATAAGGAGACAAGCGCTAGAACGAGTCCAGAGGTACGTGAGAAGAGAGAAGGAAAAAATCAAGGCTGAGAACGAGCTTGTAGCAGAAGCCTCCTTTGATGCCTTAAAAGAACTCTTTACAGAAGTCCCCATGGCGACTCAAGGTCCCTTCCTAGTTAGATTCGTCATGGAAATATTGATGATAGGCCACCAAATGTAGTCCCATTGCCAATTTTTAAGGGAGAGTACAATGAAGACCATGATCTTCATGTAGTAGAGTTTATGGTAGCATGTGTGGCTATCAATGCCAGAACCCTCGAGCATTGGTTGGTGATATTCCCCACCACTTTCAAGGGTGCAGTGTTTCAGTGGCATGAAAGACAAGTAGCAGGAAATTTTGGCATATGGGATGACCTGAAGTTGGCCTTCCTCACTAAATTCAGGCACGAAGGTTTTGAAGAGAGGATGCGAAAGGAATTTATGAACCTAAGTCAATCCTCTGGAGAAAGAGTAAAATCTTATGTCTCGTGAATGGAATCCATCCTGAAGAGATGGACCAATTATCATTTGGCTGAAGGCATCTAGAAAGGAGTGTTCCTCAGAGGCCTAAAACCAGAAGTTCGCAAGTTCGTGGAATTGAGAAGACCAATCAATCTGCAAGTTGTAGTGGAAGGTGCAAGACTGTATGATGAAGTTGAAGCAAGGTTGTCAATGACCTAAGGAAGAGGAGTCTTACCTTCTCCCATGCCAGGAATGGTATAACCCACCAAATGCAGTTCCAGGGACAGTTCCTTACCCCTACCCCAAGATGCAAATAGTGCCATAGTACAATGCACCTAATCCACAGTGGCCGCAAACGACAATGCCTCAAATGATGGTTCAACCACAATAGCAGTAGTCTCAAACAGTTCCTCCAATGGTGACTCAACAACAGTGGAATCCTATCCATTGGAATCAACAACCTCAAGTCTCAAAGGAGCTCTCAGTCAGAACAAGAATAGAGGACCTCCTAGATCAACCCAGCCCATGTATGCATTAATTTCAGAAGCTTCCCAAAACCCTACTACAAGTACTTCAAGAGGTGAAAATTTGAAGGACTACCTATCCAATTCAGTGGCAAGTATCAAGAAAGAGCTTATGGATGTGATTATAGAGTATCTACAAACGTTGAAGGTGAATACCGCCAATATATCAACTCCTGCAGGAGGTGGGGGAGATGTGATGCATTCTAATACATGGTACGGGAAGTGCCATCGACCGGGACATTTAGCCACTGAATGTGCCCAAAAACCAACCATTCATGGAGCTTTCTGTTCATACTGTTTGAGGAAGAACCATACAGAGGATATTTGCTCTCTGAAAGAGATGCACGAATGAAGAAAGAAAGATAAAGACACAAGATTCAACTTGTTGGAATCCAAAATGACAACCTAGGACATTGGACCTAAGCCTAGGGAGTGTGGTCCTAATTTTGGTCCAAGGAGGTTTCCCTCTCAAAGTTACAGAGGACGACAGTCTGGCGGTGGTCAGAGATCAAAGGTGGAATGTTACAGATGTGGAGAAAAGGGTCATATCTCACCGAATTGTCTAAACCCTAGAAGATCTATGGATTACAAGCCCTTATGCAGTCGATGCAAAGGGGAAGGACATATTGCAAAAGATTGTTCAAGTCTAGCCCCTTTGAAATCTACTTCTGATGCCCAACAAAAGACCCAAGAACATACTTCTAATTTGGTGGAATTGGAAGTGGCCGCAATAACACAAGCAAAGAAAGGAGAACCTATAGTTCCAAAAGAGAACGTTCCTTCTGCCAAGACTATGAAGTTCAACCTTCCTCAGGAAAAGCAGAACAATGCAATCCTAAATAAGGAAGTACATAGCACTACAGAGCCACACAGAGCTACAGAGACAATTGTAGAGATAGGACCAGAGGTCCAGAAAATAGAGGATGCAAAAGTACCTTCTCATGAAGAAGAGGCATAGATGTTGCCATTCCTAAAAGAAAAAGGGAAGATAAAAGTGGGTGTGGCCCTATTTACCAGCCAATGGGAAATGCTTGTGGATCCTATCAAAGAGTATGATTTGGTCAGAGACCTAGACACTTTTAAACCAAACCTAACCTTCCGACTTGTTGATGCTGTCTCCCAGTTATCGAAAAAGATTTAAAAGTAACTTTACAAGAAGATGTGGCCTAAGGATTGCTCCCTCAACAACAACAAAGTCCAACAAAGCCTCAGACCCCGTGAAGGAAGTAGATGTTTCTAACGCCTTCCTAAATCCTGAAACCCCAGAGATTGGTGTATGGATAGAAGGATGCTCTATTGCAGATGCATTGATTGATGGAGGCTCGTCAATAAACATAATGACGGATGTGACAATGAAGGATCTAGGTTTGCAAGGAATGCAGCCTACACAGTGGCTTATCAGATTAGCAGACCAAAGCAGAATCAAACAGTTGGGCATCCTTCCATATATAAAAGCAACCATTGCAAGAAGAGACTATTGGTTGGCATATTTAGTGGTCAAACCAAATTCTTACGGGACCTCATACCCCCTCTGTTGTTGGGAAGACCTTGGCTTTTTGAAGTAAGAGCAAGGACGAACTAGTTCAAAGGAATCCTAACCCTAGGCAGAGGACCTAATTGTTAGAAATGCGGGATCTAGAGCGTGACATAACCGGAAGCTATGGAGGATGGAAGGAGAAGTGTAGACTCATGATGGAATGGACACTGTTTGTTACACAAGTGAATTAGGTTCCAAGATTGAGACTTGGACTCATAAACACAATCTTGTGTATGTGGACAATGACATTGACACTTTACTGAAATGAAAAGAGTACTATCATTGCATTAAGAAAGGAAGCAAGTACAATGCTTTATAGGAAAGTAGGAAACTGCAGTAGGCACCATTGTGCATATGGGATAAGTTAGCCTGCATGTCCTTGACCCTGAGACTCCATACAAAGAGGCTGTTTGAGTGTGATTGCTGATTCTCAACACCCCTCCTCAATCACAACTAGGAAAGGCACAAAGTGTGTAGAGGCTGTAATGAGAACCACCTGCAAAGTGTGGGCATACCACAGACATGGCAAAAACACCAGAGGCTGTCGCAGAAAAAGCTAAGTGTGGGTACCATAAACATGGTGGACATCCAGAGGCTGTAACAGGGGCCTCACAAAGTGTACAGGGACTGTAATGCCAAGTTACATAAGGAGTTTACAAAGCTTATGGCAGGAAGCATTAGGGCAAGGAAAATACAAGGCTATTAAAACAGTCTATCAGAATTATGAGAGTACAAGGACTGATGAGTCTTGTCCTTCCGATCCTGGTGATCTTCATCTTCTTCTTCCTTTGCTTCATTTTCTTCTTCTTCTTTGACTGCGACTAGATAGGCCTTTTGGGATCTCTTTCTTGCGTGGCAGAACTTCTCGGTGTGTCCGGTCCTTTTGCAGAAGTCACAAAAGAGCTGATCTTTCTTGCCTTTGTACCTGTTGCCAACATATAATGCATGCTCATCTCTAGAGGTACTTGGTTCTTCTTTAGTTTTTAGCTTCTTTTCTTCTTCTAACAGTGATGCCTGGATATCAACAAGTTCAGGATTTGGCATGTTGATTAAAGTTGTTGATACGTTATTATATTCAGGAGGCAAGCTCTTAAGTAGAACACTGATGCAAACATCTTCATCCATTTTAATGTTGATTCCTGCAAGTTGGGTTAGGAGTCCTTCCATGTAATTAAGATGTGTGGCAAGTGATGTACTGGACTTCATTTCAAGCCTGAAGAATTCAATTAGGAGACCATACTTTGATGATTTAGATTGTGCACCGAACAGGGTGTCAAGTCTTTTCCATGTATCCTGTGAGGTCTCACAGTTATCCACATGATGGATATAACTGTCGTCTAGCTCCAATTTGATAATGGCCTGGGCTCTGTCATCATTCTTTTGCCAAGTAGTTGCAAGGTCCGCGTCCCTGGGTTTCTTCTCTTTGCCATTTGTGATGGCCCAGAGACCCTTCTTCATCAGGATGAGCTTGATGCGGGTTTGCCAAGTGTGGAATCCGACTCCTTTGAATCGAGCATTTGAAGAGTCTTTGCCCATGTTAGATTTACGGGAACAGTAGCAAATCAACTTCAGACTTTATTAGATTTGAGCAACAGAAGAATTGATTGAGAGACACAAGTGCTAAAAAGCACTAACTGAGTTTCAATGAATACCAAATCTGCAAAAGTCTTTTACTCTAATAAAGTGGTGTTGAAGTTGTATGGATCGCAAAAAGGTAATGTCCATTGAAGTCATAACAGACTCCTCCAGTGAAGTAACAGATGGTACATCAAGAGACGAAGAGGCTATCAAATAGATCTTTCCCAAGAAAACAAAGGCACGATCCCTAACAGTGGGCACTGTAAGCCAACTACCGAAGGAAGCAAAGTCTTTATCCATGGGAGAATACCTCTTGCCTAAACCTGAATTGACTTTTGAAATCACCTTTGATAGCGAAATAGAAGCATGGATGTATTGTTCTCCCTGTTACATGGTAGTCACAGTTGCAAAGTTAGAGACAATGGCAGAAGCAAAGATAGAAACAGAGACACAGGCAAAAGCAGAAGTAGAAGTAGAAGCAGAGGACATAATAGAGAGCTTGTTCTTCTCTTACAAAACACCCACAAATGTAGAAACAGAACCTGAAGAGGAGAAAGTGATAATGTAGATGAAGATTATGAAAGTGAGCTAGAAGGATCTATCCTACTCATAGAAGGCAGAGATGAGGAAGACGTTTCTGACTTTGCTGAAGCCTCAGAAACAGAAGATCCCTTTCTGTTTGATAGAATGATTGTGGCACCCTTTGGACTAATCTAGGAATCATGTCATGCACAAAGCCGCTTATAAGAAATAGATTAATAAGAATAAGCCTTCCTTCAGAAGTGGTTCTTGTCCTCCAAAGTTACCCTTATTTAAAGAAGATGATGACGATGCACCTTGCCAACAACCCCCAGCCCTGTAGCTCAAACAAAATGCGGGAAGTTCACGTTATGTGACATTTTTGGATGCATCTTTAGAATACGAATTCTCGAGCCAAGAAGTAACTCATCCCCAACCCATGATACCCTTTTAGCTTTCCAAAGAGTGAGCTAAGCCTCCATTAAAAGACAATAGTAGTTCCAGTGCATCATCAGAAGATGAGATGACTCCCTTGAAGGAGTCGGCGGATCTTTACCCAATGGATCTTTACCCAGAAGCAATCCATGGGACATTTATCTGTGAACTGGAAGGTGAAAGACAATTGACATTGTTGGATGCTAATGGTACTAAACATCACCTAAAAGTGGGTCTAAATCTTCCAGAAGAAGAACTAGTGGTCATGTGAGACCTACTAAAGGAGAACTTAGGCATGCTTTCATGGTCATATAAAGATCTAAAGGGGATTGATCCCACAGTATGCCAATACCACATCGATCTAGAGCCTGATGCCAAACCTGTGAGGCAAAGACAGAGGTGCATGAATCCCAATTATTCGGCTCTAGTGAAGGCCAAATTATTAAATCTCCTTGAAGCTGAGTTCATTTATCCCGTGGGTTTCACCCATTGTGATCATACCCAAGAATGGGAAACTTCGAATATGTGTGGACTTTTGAAAGTTGAATTCCAAGACAAAGAAGGATCATTTCCCTATCCCTTTCACAAACCAACTGTTGGACATAGTGGCATGTCATGAGCTCTATTCCCTCTTGGATGGATTCAACAGATACAACTAAGTCCAAATCCTAGAGAAGAGGACCAATCGGAAACAACCTTCATAACAGAATGGGGAACCTATGCTTATAGAGTGATGCTGTTTGGGCTTTGTAATGCTTCTACTACCTTCCAATGAGTGATGATGGCTGCCTTCCAGAACCATTTATATGATTTCATTGAGGTGTATCTCGATGACTTCTGTGTCTATAGTCTAATCCGTGAGCATTGGGGACACCAAGAGCAATGTTTTGACAGATGCCGAGAGTATGGGATTTCTCTCAAACCCGACAAATGTGTCTTTGGTGTCTCATCAGGAGTTCTTCTTTAGCGAAGATTGAGAAGATTGCAACATTAACAGCCCCAACTAACCTTAAGCAATTGAGGGGATATCTAGGTCATGTGGGCTATTACAGAAGGTTCATTGCACACTTTGGGACGAAGGCAGCTCCTTTGCATAAACTCCTAAGAAAATATGCCAAGTTTACATGGACCATTGATTATGACGAGGCATTTAATACCTTGAAGCAGTGTTTGATTGAAGCTCCCATCCTGTAGCCTCGAGATTGGACAAAGGAGTTCCATGTTGACACCGATGCATCAGTTGAAGGTCTAGGTGCAGTTTTATGCCAAAAGGGCCCCTCTAAATTAGATAAACCAATCTATTATGCAAGTCAAAAAGTAACCGACCGAGAGCGGAACTACATAGTGATACGCACATATTCAAAAAGGACAAAAGATGAAAAGAGTCAGCATTTGCATCATGAACAGGGTATTGGAATACAACAATGGTGGGGTCAACCACCAGTGCATAAGTTCTAGTCTAAGATGGAGATTTGGTGGGTTGTATCTCAAGTACCTATTGAGAATCATCAAATACTAAAATGGTTGTTTTCTTGTACAGGTATTCCAAACATTATTAAGTCTCAAAGTGTAGGAGAAATATTGGTTGTTTGATGAGGTTGGTAATTTTAATGTGGAATGACACATGAGCGATGACTTGAAAACTATCAAATATATTCTTGGAATATGTAATGGGGCAAATGCAAAATATCCTTGTATTTATTGCATGGAAAGTGTTGGGTCTAAAGATTGGAGCAACTTACACCCTACAAGAAAAGCCCCAACTAGAGACTCTATAGATCTGAGTAAAAATAAAAACAAGGAAGATATATGGGATCCCATTATTTCAATTCCTCTTGCAAATGTTCATATATGTACTTTGCATGCAGAGATTAGAATTATTGATAAACTTCTCAAGTTGCATCTCGACTATGCATACTCAATTAAGCCCTTGTCTTTATCGGATGAGTGTATTGGCAAATGTGAGGCATTACTCTCCAAAATGGGTTTTCATGGAGGTCAAGTTCACTTAAGAAAAGATCCAACACTTTCAGGGAAAACAAGAGATGTATTGGTTGATGTCTCAATGGGAGGCTCAAAAGCTAGACACTGTTTAGGAAACCATACATGAAAAGAGGTGAGCAGTACTTGGGAGCTTGGAAAGAGCTCTGTGGGATAACAACAAACATTGCAAGCACACCATGACTTGCATTTCTAAGGATGGAGGTTTGGAGACACCTGGATATCTTTCTAAAGCTCCTCAAGTAACAAACAAAAACCTATACATATCCAGAAGAGTTTAAATGTTCGATTACAAATCTTGTTCGAGCAATAAAGGAGGCATGGGGAGAAAAGGATATCACATTTTATTTGGTAAGAGATAATATTTAATCCAAGCCTTCTTCGATAAAATTTCTAATGGCATAATTGTAGCATATCCATGGGCCTTACTTTATGGAGGAGCAAGGCCCCCTAGCAACTTATAGTGGCCAAGGCATGAAAAAAATCTCACTATCAAGCACGTACAATTTTTTTTTGAAGCACAAGACATGGAGGAGGAGTTACAAAAAGCAACACTCTTGAGGAGCTATTCAATTGGTTTTTTCAATGACAGCTTCAAAGAATGAATACTAAATATGACAATAAAACTTGAGAATTCATAGTATTTTTCAAGAAAGAAAAGTACAAAGCTAGCTCTCAAGATCCTTTACATCATCCTCCCCCTCCGGGATATTTCCTTTGTAACGTAGAAATTTTCTTCTCTTGTAGCCAACTATTGATTTTATATCAATTTGATTTGCTACCAAAGCATAAGATGAGAGGGCCAGAAAATATCCTACTCTAGAAGCAGAGAAACCATGACCATAACCAAAAATCCTAATTGCCACAATCTGCTCCAAAAACATCACCTTGTGTGCATTATACTATAACCCAAAGAAACCAAGTAGCCTTGTAAGTGCCTTGATACATAGTATAGGCCATGTTGCTTCCTCTGAGAAGATGTTATGAAATACCAAGAAAACATGTGGATCAATCATTGCTAAGTAATGGCCAAGTGCACATCTTTCAGTGAACTAATACCAGCTCTCGTCCCTTTACCCCGTCCCAATAAGTTATCAAAATCTTTAATTTTCAACTACAAAAAAAGATAAATGTCAAATGAATGTTGAAATAAAACATATTGATGTGTATCTTACATAATTCGAGATAATAATACCAATTGATTTTCATCATTCTCTAGCTTAGTTGGATTCCATATGTTAATTGATGATTGTGTGTCATTGGTATCTTCCAATTCTTTAACATATTGCGACTCTTCTCTTCCAAAATTGGAAATTCCAAGTCAAACTTGAAGACCATGGAACTCCTCTTCAGTAACCCCATAGTCTTTCTTAGCATTCTTTGCCTTATTAAAACAAAGAGAAAGGGCATCCCCTACTTCAATAAACTTGTCATCTGTAATTTCAGTGTCAAGTTTAAGTAACTCTTCTTTCAATTCATTTTTTACGTCAACAATGCCATTTGTAGCATTAGAAGCCTCTGTGCAATGATCGCTAAACAATAATCCTTTCTAAGATTGAAGAGCCTTTAGATGTCTGATAGTAGTATGTATTCGTTGTCCTTGATAGGGAAAGTCGGAAGTGAAGCAATAGTATAGAAAGAAGAGTCACTTACAAGATCTACATTTGCATGGTTTTCTTCAATAATGGTCTTAGCTTTGAATTGGGCAACATCTAGTTTGCCAACAATATATGCTCCAAAAGGCGAAAGCTTGAACATTTTGGACCCTCTATTTGTTGTTCATTAGATTTAACATGATATTTAACAAGAGTATACACAATGAATGCAACTGGTTTTGACATTAGCTACCTGCATTTCCTAGAATGAGCAGAACAAAACAAATCTGAGATACAAAACCTATCAAGAGAATGAGATGTAAACTTTCTTGAAAACAAAGCCTTCTCTGAAGGTGGGCTCCCAATAGGTATGTGAACATATTCCTTTGCATCCTTTCCGGAAATGCAAGACCTTCAAACTTGATGGACCTAAAAACGGGCCGGCACTGGCTCATGCACTAGCCGGACCTCGTCACTATGCACAAGACAACCCCTCGGCCTCGCGGCCAGGAGCGTCTATCAAAATCTCTGCCCTCCTAAACATTGCGTTTGTAATACGTTGTAGTCCAACTGATCCTAACCCAATATTACTCCTCAGAGGGAGTCCCTTTCACATAGCCAAAAGGCTCGAATCACATACACATGGGGTTCCTCCTACGGCTGAATGCCGTCAACCCTCTGCGACTCTCCTACACCTTGGGGATTGGCCCCTCGATGCGCCGCTCAACATTTAGACATTTCGCACAAACGTCACTCAAGGTACCAAATAAACGTATCCAGGAATGTACCATTGTCCTTACTTGACTTCCCCTTTATGATCCCACGACTAGCCTACGACATAGGAACCTCACTGCCTCTCAACGTAGGTCATATCCCAAAAACAATTGCAATGCATATCCAGGAGCTAACTCTGATACTTTTAATTTCCTCTAAATGATCATGCAAAGAGGTGGATGCCTAGTGCTCAAACATCTTAAAAATCAGCAGCGTGCAAGTGCAAATCATCTCTTTCATGCTTTTCTTTCTAACCGCTTTGTGCTTCGTTGCAACACCTAGCACCGAAGTGATCTTCGTGCTACTAGGTTTTAATTCTTATCATTATTATTCCGTCCTAGATGCAATGCATATAAAATCAGCAAATTATTCCTCATGCTCAGTGTCATTTAACCATTTTTCCACAACTCTACCCTTCCCCGTTGATAGTGCATCATTATATTCATTTCTTTTAGGGTTTCCTTGTCATTTTATGTGGAGAAAGGAATGAAACACGCACCAAAACATATAAACAAGGCTGAACTGAAGCATAACTTCATGCCCCAACCTTGCTATACATCAACAAACATAAATCCTATTTTTCTGTATTTTTCGTAGCCCCAAATGTATTTTTCCCCTATTTTTCATGGTGTTTTTATCATTTTTCCCCATTTTCTTCATTTTCTTGTATTTTTTAAATTGCTGAAAATTGAAACCAGTTTGTGGGCTGTGGCCCTTAGTTCATTTGCAACAAAATTGAAAGATTAGTTGATGTGTATCGACGGTTTTCCCCATTTATATGCCCAAAACCCTTGTTTTCCTTCATTTTTATGGTTTTTCGTGTCTCGGTTCCCTATTTTCTGCTATCCCACACATGTTTTCCTGATTTTTAAATGATGAACAGCTAGAAACCAACTCAAAGCACGACATACTCAAAACTCAATCCATATGAACACATTTTTATCAACCAAATTTGCATCAAAAGACCATTTTCCTTGAAAAAACAATTATTACCGTGTCTTGCGGGTTTTTCCATTAAATTTGGCACGACCCACGATTGATTTCCAGCCATGAATTCTGCTTGGAATCAGCAATCTACAATGGTTTTGCATTGCTCTTTCATCCCGTCAAGAATCGGCATCCATCCGGCCGTCCATCTTCATCCTATTCCTTCAAGCACGAACGGGGGCTAAGAGGAGAGAGAGAGAGGAGAGAGAAAGACTGGTTTTCTCTCTCTTCAACCAGTCCACCATTGCGGGAGCGGAGACCGGCGAATTGATCGGCACATCATCTTCATCAGGCCTGGAGGTCCATAACCATGGCTTCTTTGTGAGCCAGCAATCGATTGTGGGGGGGGGGGTCGCGTTTTTTTCGGCGGCTGTTTTCAGCCGCCGCCCCCCCTCCATATCCACGATTTTTTGAGGGGGGGGTGCCAAAGGTCACCCCCCCTCCTTCACACCTTTTCAAATTTCCATTTTGGACCCCCTCTTGGGCACCCCGGCCGGTTTCGGGCCATCTTCCGCACCCGGACTCGGAACTTCGATCTGAAAATTCCTATGAGCTCGTCTCAACATCCCGGACAGGCCTGCAGCTTCACTGACTGGCACAGGCGCACGGAAAAATTATGAAAATTCACGGAGTGTCGCACGGGCGCCCGTCAAGCACTTAATGCTTAAAATCGTCCTAGGTCGAGCTGCCGCCTTCGTGGTTGAGCATTTTCCCCCGCATTTCCATATTTTTCCCCTATTTTTAGGCATGTTCCGGGGCCTAAAATCCATCCTTCATTGGCGACCACGGGATAGGACGACTCAGTCCGTCGAACCCACGAACATATCTGCACATAAACAACCAAAGAAGCATCAAACTGATACAAAACAATTATCACCATAAAACTCAGCACAATGCTCCCCCTACCCCTGACAGAACCAAGGCATAACATCCACAAGGAGTAGGCCTAGCATCATCTAATAGAAGATCCGAAGTGAGTCACGAACCAGCTGCTCCAACACAGCCAAACTAAAAAGAACTGTCAAAGAGGTTGCCCTAAATGGTAGTCTGAACTACTTACCAACTAAAGACAACGCAACTAGGAGCTCCTACAAGGCGAGGACTCCTATAGCCTGAGCAAAGGATATTTTCTTTCAGTATATCTCTTCTTTGAGGGTTTTGATTGGATGAACATACTTGGCATGTAAAAAGGAGGGAGCTGAGCGTAGTGACCCAAGGAGAACAGGGCATCGGTCTCAGGACCTGTCTCGGCACCCAAGAACCTACCAAGCCCTCGCAAGGCGACACTTAATCCTTTTCTAACGCTCACTTTTATTTTCGCTCCAACCTTCCTTGTTTTGATATTATTTTTCCAGCAAGAAGCCACCCCTAGGAAGACAAGGTATCGGCCCCGGGTCTGACTCGTCCCCAGGAACCTACCAGGCCTTCGCAAGGCGATGATCAACTGCTTATATATTTTTATTTCTTTGCTTTTCTGTGATAGGGGTTAGAACCCCTTTTTACACACCTTCGTATTGATATTCATCTTTTGGGATGTTCAGGATTTCTTGGCATCATTATTATTATCTTCTAGCAGGCTTCTCTAACTGCCTCACTACTAACAAGAACGCCTAGAACGGCTGCCTAGCAGGCTGGCAGAACAGGGTCACTAGGACTTCTTTCTCAAACAGGTCTTTTAATGTCTAACAATGTCTTTACAGGAGGTAATGACTACTCCAACCTCCCTCAAACATACTTAGCCTAAACTTGGGACTTTATGCCTTGGTCGCCGGTCCCCAACAAAAAGTATCCCCTCAACAAGTACAAATACACATATAACAGGAAAGAAAGGTACTTGTAAAGGAGAAATATCACCTGGAGTGGCCACAAGAAGCTTCCATCGCAGCAAAGGCTCCTCCAGGCTCCACCAAATTCCACGAACCACGAAACCTGTCCAGCACAACACTCAACAAAAACCCAATTAAACGCACCCGCACTAGACAGGAAAATGGCCCTCTTGGCCTAATGAAATCAGACATGACTTTGCTACAAAACTGAATCGGCCCTCTTGGCCTAATGAAATAAACCAATATTATGCAGAACATCCACCTGGAAACAACCATGATAGACATCAAAGCATACCATTCCCAGGGAAACAAAGGCTCGTAGCCCTAAACTAGGTGCATTAAATTATGACCTATCCCTCCTGCGTATATCGCAAGAGGTGTTCGCATCACATGGCGTCGAATCAGTCTATGGGTCCCCGATAATAAAGGTAGATGAGTCTCGCTTACCCTCTGCATCACCCAAATCAACCATCGTCTGCCAAAGAGGGCATGTTCAGAAAGCATACCCCACAAACGACCAGGTCCTGTCTCACCATCAATAGATATATCGGGACAAGGGCCACAATTAAAGAAGAGGTCCTCTTCATACGCAAGATTAGCCAATGAATCGGCAAACTGATTCCAATTCCGTGGAATCAGCTGAAAAGACACTCTATCGAATTCGTCTAGCAGGGCTATGGCAGTATGATGGTACATACAAAGGATGGGGTTCCGTACCATGTACGTCCCATTGAGTTGATTTAAAACCAACTGAGAGTCCCCTTTCACCAACAACTGGCGGATACCACCCTTCTTTGCAATATTCAAACCCATAATCAGGGCTTTGTATTCTGCCATATTATTGGTAAAATTCACCCCGAGATAAGCAGCTAACTTCATGACAATGCGTCGTCGGGGGTCTCGGATGACAACTCCTACACTTCCTTTTTTGCATGCACCCCTGGACGCCCCATCAAAGTACAAGGTGTATGTCCATAAAGCGTTTACATATCCCGCCATCCAGAACTCTACTCGTAATTATGGTAATCGAAATTCAGCATTTTCAACGGGTGGACTGTAGGCTCCATCCCTCCATCATCATTGAATTCAACAGGGATGCTCGTCAAAAGTTGTAGGCAGTGATGGCAGAAGACCTTGATTTCCCAAATGAATGTCCCGCCTTCTTGCTCAATCACCTTGTATCCTTTGCTCCACCAAATGAGCTTTCCCTGATGATATCTTTGTTCCAAATATGGGTGTTCTAAATAAGGGATCAGACGACCCATCAACCTCTATCACGATTTCCTTGCAGATGTTTGATCGATCTTGCCTAGACCTGCAAGGCAGTCATAGCATTAGTGTAATCAGAAGTAATAAGGTTTAATCTTATTAAGATTAACCTTATTTTTAAATTCTATCCCCTCAAGGTCAGCTAACAATACTGTAGATTTATTCTTTCCTATCCTAACGATCCTATAGGGCCCATCCCATTTGGGCTCTAACTTGCCTGGAAATAATTCTCGTCGTGCATCATAATACAGAACAAGCTGTCCTTTCTTGAAGGTGTATTTCTTGGCTTTGAGGTCGTGTAGCTGCTTCATTCGGCGCTTCGCCACTTCTTGGTGCAACAAGCTCTGCAACTTAAGCTCATCTAAATGTGCCAATGTCGTCAAGCGCTCAAAAAGAGCATCTTCATCGCTCAAAGAATGATTGATGGCAAACCGAATAGTCGGCAGCTCAATTTCTAGAGGCAAGACACACTCCTCCCCATATACTAACTTGAACGGGGTATGGCCAGTGGCTCGTTTGAAAGTCGTATTATAGGCCCACACTGCCACATATAACTTTTTATCCCAATCCCGTTTCTTTTCCGACACAGTTTTGGACAGGATGCCCACAAGCTGCTTGTTGGTGCTTTCAACTTGCCCATTGGCTTGCGGATTATATGGGGTTGTCTTGTTATGCTTGATGTTCCACAACTCTGTCAAACCTTTGATCACCTTATTCAGGAAATGGGTTCCGCGGTCCGACACTAATTCTTTCGGCGGACCAAACCGGCATATTATCTGCTCTAAAAGGAAACTAGCAGTTTCTTTAGCATCATCTTTCCTTGTTGCACGTGCTTCTGACCACTTTGTGAAGTAGTCAGTTGCTACAATGATGTACCTCTTTTGCGTAGTCGATGACGGAGTAATAGGACCCACAAAGTCTATTCCCCACTTCTCAAATGGAAGTATCGCCATAATAGGGGTGAGTGGTCGTTTCCTATTCTCTCGACTATCATGTCGTTGGCAAATATCGCATCGCTTAACATACGCAAACGAATCCTGGAAGATGGCAGGCCACCAATAACCTGCTCTTAAAGCCTTTTGTGCTGTAAGCCGTCCAGCAAAATGGCCACCGCAAGCAGAATCATGGCACTCTTCCAAAATGAATGGCACCTCGTCAGGCGTCACACATCGGCGATAGATGTCATCAACCCCTTGCCGATATAATGTACCTGCGATCAAGGCAAACTTTAATGCTTGCTGCTTAATTTTCCTTTTCTCAGCCTTAGATAATTCGGATCCCGCCTCTCCTGTTGATAAATAATGCGTTATTGCAGCATACCAGGAGGGAATAGATGCCGTATCTATTTTAAATATCATCTCCATGTCACTACCTTCAGCCACAAATTCTTTCGGCTCCCCAAAGTCCACTAGACATTCCACGATGCCTTGCAACCTTGGTGGCTTACTCTTGATTTCATAATCAAATTCCTGCAAAGTGATCAACCACTTCGCTAAACGATCAGGCGGCTGTAACTTATTCATCAATAGTCGAAGTCCCTCCGCCTTCGTATAAAGTACAACTTTCTCATAGAGAATGTAATGCCTGAACTTCTTGGCCCCAAAGACCATCGCTAGACACAGCTTCTCCATGTAGGTGTAATTGATTTCGGATACCCCCAGCTTCCGACTAGCAAAAGCAATCGGGTGGTACCACTTCTCTTCCCAAATTTGGGCTAAACAGCAGCTGATACTATACATGGTGGCTGCTGAGAATATATAAAACGCCTCACCTCTTTTAGGTGCTTTTAAAACGGGCGCTCTTGCTAGCTCTTGTTTCACATCCTCGAATGCTACCTTACAAGGGTCACCCCATACAAACGAACAGCTAAAGGACAATAAATTTGTAAGTGGCAACGTTCTTTCTGCTAAGGCGTTAATGAATCTACGGTAGTAACCAACCGAAGACAGAAAGCTATGAACTTCTTTCGGAGTGCGTGGTGGACCCATGGCAACTATGACTTTCACCTTCTCGGGGTCTGTCGCAATTCCTACCGAACTGACCACATGGCCCAGCAATAGCCCATAAGGTACTCCAAAAGCACACTTCCGTGGGTTTAGGGCGATGCAAAATTGTCTACAGCGCTCAAAGCATTTTCTCAAAATGATCAACTGCCTTTCTCTCACGGTGGCGGCCCCTAAGTCATCAATAAACACCCTCAACTCTTCAGGGGATATGTCACCGAATGTCTTATCGGCTGTTCGTTGCCACGAACCAGGCGCATTGCATAAACCAAAAGCCATCACGTGGTAAGCAAAAGTGCCAAATACAGTGATAAAAGTTGTTTTCAACTTGTCCTCTTCTGCAATTGCCATTTGGTTGTATCCTGCAAAGCAATCCATAAACGAATATATCTCCCTACCCGCTAATTGATCCAAAATCTGGTCAATAAATGGTAATGGGTAGTAGTCCTTAACTGTCTGCTTATTCAGCTCCCTAAAGTCTACACATAAACGGATCTGATTATTCTTCTTCTTTCTAATCACAACTGGCGAACACCATTCCGTGTGTTGTACAGGGAAAATCAAACCCGCTTTTCGAAGCTTCTGTAACTCTTCAAACAACCCGTCCCTTAATTCGAAAGGCATACGCCTTACTTTCTGCCGTACAGGACGACTGCCCTCTTTCAACGGAATTGTATGAACAGCAAGACTGGGAGGGATGCCTCTCAACTCATCATAACTCCAGGCAAAGATATCACGGAATTCCTGGATCAAGGCCACATAGTCCTCCCTTTCTACTGTGCTGAGCATGGACCCTAATTTGATTGGCCGCGAATCATCAAGCGTACCAAGGTCTAGCTCGATAACATCTGCATCTCTTATACGATCTTGGGCCTCTATCGGCTCGTTCAAAGTGATCTGATAGATGTCCTCCGTGGTGGATCCCTCTTTGGACTCATCACTCGATGATGTCTCACTAGCAGATAAATCTTCTAATGTCTCCAATTCTGTAGAAGATAGAGGAGCTCTCTCACTCTGCGGGGACTCAGGATAAGCATCAACCACCACACGCTGGGCACCTCTGCCGAATAACAATCGACCGGCGGGTATATCCACTTGGCAATCCGCTTGCAAGATCCAAGGTCGTCCAAGTAATACTTGGTAACTTGGCCGCCCTGCAAAACGAATCACCCTAAAGTCCAACAGGCATTCTACATTTGCAACAGTGACATGGACCTTAGTAATGCAGCCTTCCGGCTGTCTCAAACTGTCATCTGCCATTCTGAGAATTGTGGAGGTATCTTTTTGGATCGCAAGGCCCAACCTTTCCATCAGTTCAGAACTCATAATGTTAACAGATGATCCCGTGTCGACAATGGCATAATCTACTAATATCCCATCGACATAGGCTGCAACCCTTGGGCAATGCTTCTCAGCATGCTCGAACCAGTCATCACCAACTCGCGCAATACCCAAAGGTTCTACAATATACCCGGTACGTAGGATCTTTCTAAATTCCTTACGTACTCCTGGGGAAAGCTTAATAAGCTGCAAAAGGTTCACATCCGGCTTGACTTCGCAAAGAGAGCCCGCCAAATCGAATTCATGATAGTTCGAAAGAGCTCGCTTTTCACGCCAAATCCTCCGCTCTTTAGGTCGCTGAACTGGCTTTATTGCCTCTTTCTTAACTTTCACCTTCTTCTTTGGTGCTTCCTTATCGGCTTTACTCTCTACGGGCTTCAAAGGTCCCCCTTCTAGGGCAGGATCCAAAACTTGTGTTCCTTTGTCGCCTTGTTTAGGGTTTCCGTCAACAGGCTTATCCATGTCGGCTTCTCTACCCTTTTTACCTCTTGTAAGGACAGCTCGTAGATTAGAGGTTTCAGCATCATTAACGCGTACAGCCTCAATCAAACTAACCCCACTACCACTTGGTAGCTCTTCCACTGTAGTCTTTGGTCGTTGAAGTATTTGTTTAGGCCCATTTTCTGGCTGGGGGTCATTTCCTTGGGCACGATGATTAACAGGCCCTGGTTGCCGACTTCCACGCTGGAGAGAACTGATCTTACTCCAGCAAGTAGCTGCTAGATGGCCGGATTTTCCACAAATGTCGCACTTAACATTTGGGCAATTTCTTGGATAGTGCTGCCCGCCACACCATTTGCAACTAAACCTCGCCGGTGCACCCTCCTCTGGGTATCTACTTCCTATCAAATTTTGTTGTTTTTTAAGGAAGTTGACATCAACAGCTATTTGTCGATACTGCTCCGTAATCATGTCGGTATAATGCTTCATCATGTCCTTAACCTCGCCAAGAACATTGGAAGAACTCGACTCATAGCCTTGGTCATTACCATGTCGTTCAATCGGCCTAACAATTCGATTAGGCACTGGTTGTTGAGCCACAGGCATGGTATTAGAATTGACCGCCTGGCCTCCACTACTTGGAGCCATTTGACTGCCCGTAGGCATCGACATGCTAGGGGGAGCTGGTAATAAAGGGACATTCTGTATCATGTTCCCTCTCCCATTAGGGTTAGCCATCGCTATCCCTTGGCCACTACTGCCATTGGCTATTGCCATATTGTTTCCCAATACTAAACCCATGTTCGAATTGCCGCGAGAAGCATAGGCTGCTTGTAGTCGGGATTCCACCTCTTGTGCTCGTGTAATGGCAGTATCTATATCCCCCAAGGGAACACTACTCAACTGCAATTGGATATTAAAGTCCAAACCATGTAGGAAATATTGCAATTGGGCAGCTGCGGGGATAGGGATAGAGGTGTCCAACTTACGGAAGACCTCTTTTATCTTCTTCGCATAAGCACGAATATCCTCGTGTGGATCTTGGCGGGTCACGTTGAGTACACGCAACCAATACTGCCCACCCCTTTCAGGGGCAAACTCCCTTCGAAAAGCTCCATAAAATGCATCAATGTTCAATATGGTACCGGGTTCTAAACCATGATACCATATAGCGGCTCTTCCTTTGAGAGTCATGTTGAAGAACATCATTAAATGTCCTTCCTCTTGAATGCGACAGTTAAACATCAGCTTTTGAAACTCCCTAATGTGGAGTTCCGCATCTTCCTCAACTAGCCCATTAAAAATGGGTAGCGGGTAACCTAGAGCCGGCAAATCCGTCGTTCCTGCTGGAATTGCAATAGGCTGCGCCATGACGAGGATTGGATTTGCACTAGGAATAGGGAACGGTGGGGTTACACCTCCCGCAATTGACGTGGACTGGCTTATGGAAGGAAGGGGAGTACTAGAGCTTCCACCTTCTCCTAACTTACTGCTTGTGGTCCTAAGACCACTAGATCCACTCCCTCGTAAGGGTTCAGCACCGCTACGCTTAGGGGAATATCTCCTAAAAATTTCAGCACGTCGCCTAGCTCTTTCGTCTCTTTCTTGCTTTTGGATTTCTGCTAGACGATGCTTATCACTAAATAACGGATCAAGCTCAGTATCCTTTGGCATAAACTGCTAGTTGGTCCCTAGAAAACCAGGATTCGAGAACCGCCACTTTTAAGCAGCTCCCGGCAGACGCACCACTGATGGACCTAAAAACGGGCCGGCACTGGCTCATGCACTAGCCGGACCTCGTCACTATGCACAAGACAACCCCTCGGCCTCGCGGCCAGGAGCGTCTATCAAAATCTCTGCCCTCCTAAACATTGCGTTTGTAATACGTTGTAGTCCAACTGATCCTAACCCAATATTACTCCTCAGAGGGAGTCCCTTTCACATAGCCAAAAGGCTCGAATCACATACACATGGGGTTCCTCCTACGGCTGAATGCCGTCAACCCTCTGCGACTCTCCTACACCTTGGGGATTGGCCCCTCGATGCGCCGCTCAACATTTAGACATTTCGCACAAACGTCACTCAAGGTACCAAATAAACGTATCCAGGAATGTACCATTGTCCTTACTTGACTTCCCCTTTATGATCCCACGACTAGCCTACGACATAGGAACCTCACTGCCTCTCAACGTAGGTCATATCCCAAAAACAATTGCAATGCATATCCAGGAGCTAACTCTGATACTTTTAATTTCCTCTAAATGATCATGCAAAGAGGTGGATGCCTAGTGCTCAAACATCTTAAAAATCAGCAGCGTGCAAGTGCAAATCATCTCTTTCATGCTTTTCTTTCTAACCGCTTTGTGCTTCGTTGCAACACCTAGCACCGAAGTGATCTTCGTGCTACTAGGTTTTAATTCTTATCATTATTATTCCGTCCTAGATGCAATGCATATAAAATCAGCAAATTATTCCTCATGCTCAGTGTCATTTAACCATTTTTCCACAACTCTACCCTTCCCCGTTGATAGTGCATCATTATATTCATTTCTTTTAGGGTTTCCTTGTCATTTTATGTGGAGAAAGGAATGAAACACGCACCAAAACATATAAACAAGGCTGAACTGAAGCATAACTTCATGCCCCAACCTTGCTATACATCAACAAACATAAATCCTATTTTTCTGTATTTTTCGTAGCCCCAAATGTATTTTTCCCCTATTTTTCATGGTGTTTTTATCATTTTTCCCCATTTTCTTCATTTTCTTGTATTTTTTAAATTGCTGAAAATTGAAACCAGTTTGTGGGCTGTGGCCCTTAGTTCATTTGCAACAAAATTGAAAGATTAGTTGATGTGTATCGACGGTTTTCCCCATTTATATGCCCAAAACCCTTGTTTTCCTTCATTTTTATGGTTTTTCGTGTCTCGGTTCCCTATTTTCTGCTATCCCACACATGTTTTCCTGATTTTTAAATGATGAACAGCTAGAAACCAACTCAAAGCACGACATACTCAAAACTCAATCCATATGAACACATTTTTATCAACCAAATTTGCATCAAAAGACCATTTTCCTTGAAAAAACAATTATTACCGTGTCTTGCGGGTTTTTCCATTAAATTTGGCACGACCCACGATTGATTTCCAGCCATGAATTCTGCTTGGAATCAGCAATCTACAATGGTTTTGCATTGCTCTTTCATCCCGTCAAGAATCGGCATCCATCCGGCCGTCCATCTTCATCCTATTCCTTCAAGCACGAACGGGGGCTAAGAGGAGAGAGAGAGAGGAGAGAGAAAGACTGGTTTTCTCTCTCTTCAACCAGTCCACCATTGCGGGAGCGGAGACCGGCGAATTGATCGGCACATCATCTTCATCAGGCCTGGAGGTCCATAACCATGGCTTCTTTGTGAGCCAGCAATCGATTGTGGGGGGGGGGGTCGCGTTTTTTTCGGCGGCTGTTTTCAGCCGCCGCCCCCCCTCCATATCCACGATTTTTTGAGGGGGGGGTGCCAAAGGTCACCCCCCCTCCTTCACACCTTTTCAAATTTCCATTTTGGACCCCCTCTTGGGCACCCCGGCCGGTTTCGGGCCATCTTCCGCACCCGGACTCGGAACTTCGATCTGAAAATTCCTATGAGCTCGTCTCAACATCCCGGACAGGCCTGCAGCTTCACTGACTGGCACAGGCGCACGGAAAAATTATGAAAATTCACGGAGTGTCGCACGGGCGCCCGTCAAGCACTTAATGCTTAAAATCGTCCTAGGTCGAGCTGCCGCCTTCGTGGTTGAGCATTTTCCCCCGCATTTCCATATTTTTCCCCTATTTTTAGGCATGTTCCGGGGCCTAAAATCCATCCTTCAAAACTCAACAAACTCCTCTAGAAAAAACTTCTTGCATGAAATCAAGACATGGTCAATATCCCAGTTAGGGCTGAAAATATCCTTTGCAGTTCCAAAGTAAGATAACTCCATGCCATTCTAAAGAAGAAAATCTAGGAGCCTTTCTGATGGAGAAACCTCTATTATGTGAGACAATCCAAGAACAATAGTGACTTGCCTTTGACTTGAGACTTGACAATCTTCTATTTCTGACTTGAGACTTGAAATAGAGGTTTCTCCATCAGAAAAGAAGAAGATTGTCATCACGGTCAAAGGCAATTTCAGGGGAGAAGGTAAGACAACCAAAAGTCCTTGACCGTGATGACAATCTTCTTCTTTTCTTATTAGGGGTGACTTGCTCTTGGGAGCATGCAACATCCTTTGGTTCAAACATGAGTGAAAGCATGATACGGCACGAAAGTGTGCACCCAACCTCATGAACAAAGCTTCCTCGCTTCATATGTGGGGATCCACGATACAATGTGAAAGGGTGCACTCGACCTCACGAACAATGCATCCTCGCTTCGTATCAAGGAGTGCACGTAACGATACCATACAAGAGCAAACGTAAAACAACAGGAGGAGCTCTAAAATCTACCTAGGTTTGATAATTTGCCAAAAAAATCATAAATGCCTAATTATGTATATATATAGACAAGGACCGGGATTTTTCACGTGGACAGCCACGTCGGTAGCCACGTGGCTGGCCCTCGCAAACCCTAGCCAATAATAAAATGCAACATGTTGCCTATCCAACAAGTAAAAAGGACCAAAGCTGGCTTACGTGGATCACTTTTCACATCCACGACCGCGAAAATGATACAGAGTGAGTGACCACTTGCATTGCCAACGTTGTTCAACGATCACACCGTATATCGATTAATCGTGTTTCAAGTTATTCAACCATCACGCTCTCTAGGATGACCTAGAACAAAGATACGGTACAAATACCTCGGTGTGTTATCTTGGTATGCATTGCGATTTACGTTCTATCTGCACATACGGCACGATAACATGAAAACATTGAGCCAAACAAGTGTTGCTTCGTGCCATATCTATCCTTTACTTAAACATCGAGTCGAACGAGTACTGCTTCACATATACAATCAATTTTTAGTTGCAAATACAACGTGAGAAGTCCAATTTCAATACAATGCTTGAGTGTATTCGCGCCATATTGGTCATGCAAAAACAACCATGCAAGCTTCTCTCTGCAAATACGGCGTGAGTAGTACCGTTCGACTACGTTTGCACTATATCTGTCGTCCACAATTAAGGTGCGAATGTATCCCCTGTGATTTGACGCTTTTTTGCCTTCACGCTGTGTTTGTCATCCACAAATACGATGCGAATGAATCAATTACCATCTTGGGATTTCCTCAAATCGCATCGTATATGATGTTCTAAGTTTCTAATTAGGGTTTAAGGTTTTTGATTTGTGTTTAAGGTTTCTGATTTATGTTTTAAGTTTCTTTTTTTAAAAAAGTTTTTTATTTGTATTTAAGGTTTTTGATTTAAGCTTAAAGTTTCTGATTTGTGTCATTTTCTAGTAGGTGATGGCCAGGACAAAGTAGACTACAAGGGAGGTGTATATAGACAGCAAGGATAGTGAGGAAGAGACAAGGCCATCAGTGGTTCTCAATCTTTCCATCTTGAGATCCCTCCTACCCCTAGTTTCCCTCAGTCTCCTACCATGCAATCAAAGCAATCTAGTGCAAAGACAATGTGTTCTCCCCATGCCCATAGGAAGCTTCATTATGTTGACAACCAATGCTATGACCTTGCTGGACAGTCCTCTCCTACAACTGCTAAGTTTCCAACCTCCTCTAGAGCCCCTATTCAGCAAACAGAGCAACATGGACCCTCTTATGCCCATGGAGAAGATTCTTCGAAGTCTAAGAAAAAGAGAAAGTCTAGATTTTATTATGTTCAGAAATGTTTTAGTGAGATAAGGAATGCACAAAGAGCTACACAGAATGTCATTCCAAATATAGCATTTATCAGAGTTGTCAAATGCATTTCTTATAGATTATCAAGGGTGCCCACTAAATTTGGCATACAAAAGAAATGACAACTTGTAGCCATTCTTTGTCTTTAGGAGGCAGTTAAAGACTTTGTTATTGATTTTATGAACGATGCTTACATTGCTGTTGTTCATGTTCATAGAGTGACTTTGATGAACAAAGACTTTAGTATGGTCACCAGAATCAGGACAAGGTATTGAAGCCCTTGCCCACTATTGATAAAAAGGCCTTTGAGATCCTTAATGTTCCTTCAAAATTGTCCAGGAGAGTGAAAGGGCCAGTGATCGAGGAGGTGACACATTTATACCCAACAAAGACCGTGTTCCAACAAGTGGCTGCCCACCAACAAGAACGACCGCTTGATGTTAGAGTCAGAGGATGAAGTTTGCAAGAGGAAAATCATTGTCCTTGGCCATGTCAATTTGAAGAGAATGGGGGAGTTATATGGGCAAAACAAGTTAATTTACATTCATTTAGAGTATACTTGGAACTAACTCATCTTCACATGCACAACATCACATCACATATTTCTAGTAATTGGATATGTTGCAACTTATTTGTTATGTCATGATTATTCAACTAAAGCTTGGCACTCATTCATCTCTAATTTAAGAAAGATGTAGAAAGTCCTATATTATTTAAGAGGTAGTATTGTCTCTAAATATATCATGCTTATTGTGGACGTTAGAAATCATGTCACAATAGAATGGATTCTTATGTGAACCTCCAAGCACTCCTTGATTTGGCAACCATGCCCCAATGTCTTGTCACATTTTTAAAACCATGTAGGCTTTCTTTTCAATGCTCCATATATGAGATATTTTTGTCTAATTCATTTCATCTTAATCCCAAACTATATATCATATTATAGGTTGACAATCTTAGATTGCATATGCTCCTATTAAGGGCCAAATCACACTTCCATTAACACATCAAAGGCGCCACCTAGACTCCTCTACTGCTATGCCTAAGCAATGTGATGAGGAGTTGTGTTAGATTGAGCAAAACATGTGAAATCTAGCCACCTTTAGCTATCTTGTCATACCAAGAAGCTCCCTACACTATTGATACAAAGAATATGTAGATGATATGTTCACATCTACCTCTCTCCCTTTCTCAATCATTGTAGATCAACAGTGGAAAGTAATGTATCAAACATAGAGATGGTTCCCCCCTCTCTCTCTCTCTCTCTCTCTCTCTCTCTCTCTCTCTCTCTCTCTCTCTCTCTCTCTCTCTCTCTCTCTCTCTCTCTCTCTCTCTCTCTCTCTCTCTCTCTCTCTCTCTCTCTCTCTCATGGAAAATCAAACAACTAATAAATGTTGGCCAAGCAAAGACACATTTAAATCAAGGAATTCAACACTTGAAATGCATCTTTTGTAAATCAAAGATAGCAACTAACAAAATAATACTAACTCAAAATTGTGAGAAGGATAAGCATGCCAACAAATGAACACCTAATTATAGGTGATAGGGAGGCATAACACCTCCCATATCAAACATATTTTCTCTAACTTTATGTAATATGGCACCCCATTAAGATGATAAAGTTGTTGCCATGAGTAGAAGGTGAACATAATTGACATGAGTGTGACTTTGATGTAAGCCTTTTCTATTGTTTATGTTCCACCACAATTTGATGACTTTTTAGGATACAATGCATTATATAAGCTTTTTAGGAATTTAAATTTATTCTATGTTTCAAGAAATTGGCATGGCTTATGGATTGGGGAGGGAAGCTGGCACATAATTGACATACATGTGACTTTGCTATTGGCATTTTCTATTGTTTGTGTTCCATCACAATTGTTAAGGCCTTTTAGGATAGAGTGCACATCAATTTTCCCAAAAAATGAATTTCCTTCTACATTTCAACAATTAGCATTAGCCATGAGTGAAAAATCAATACTCTCCATATAGTACATGTTTAACCTATTTCTTGACTTTTGATATTCTTGGAAGTGTACATGCCTATTATCATGTATAACATATGAAAGATGTTTTTGCAAATTGCTTGAGAAATTTTTAAAGGCATTATTATATTACACATCACCATTGCAAATGAATTCTTCGCAAAATAATTGCTAGCGGACAAGTTAATAATTTTAAGCATTTGAAGCATAATCACCTTTATTAGATCTTTAGCAATGGTTCTTCCAATAACATGTCGACTCATAGGATGGTTGTTGTCTAAGGATACAAACACAAATACATAAACCTTAAAATACTACATACTTCCATTGAAAGTAATTGGTTTTAAACTAAGAAAGGGATGTTGGGATTTGCAACTTTTCAATAACAAAGTGGATGAGCTAGAAAATATTGGTCTTCAAGGACATTGTTCTAATATCTTAATGGCCTCTCAAGAAAAGTATGGCTATGACTTCATTGACCATTGTATTTTGATAAAGTGGGTCAAGTAAAGAACAGAAGTTGACTATTGATTGGCATTAAATTATACAACTTTGAGAGTCCATCTTATCATAGGTCTATGTTACATAAAGATAAGCAAAACCAATTTTCTTATTATGATTCCAAGTCTAGTATTCCTTTTATACAACAATCATAACAACACTGCAAAATAGTATCATTAATGTGTGACATAAATCTTTATACTTAATTTTGTAGGAATAGTGATAGGTATAATGGATAAAATATATTAAGATGTGCCATGTAAAGTACTGATCTAGATTTTAAAATGTGCCTTACTCGACATGATAACTACATTTTTGTGAAAACTTGCACAAACTATGTGCCAATTATTAAGAGCTTACAAGCAAGGTGACAAGGGTGATGCTACCTTCTAATACGATAAGACGTGAAGCTAACTATCACATGCATAATAGATTGAACATATCCACATGACTTTAAAAATGAATCTAGCTCATATGAATTTGTAGCTTCTTAACTATCGGTACCATAGATTGAACATATCCATATGACTTACAAATGAATGTGGCCCATATGAATTTCTCTCACGCAATTACGGCAGCACATTGATTAGAGGTTTTTAATACTACAAGCTAATCCATGTGTATGACAAATGGCACACTCGAGAGGGGCGCGTACAAAAATGTGGTTAGGAAATGTATTTCTTGGTTGTAAGTACTAAATAAGTACTTTCAAGTACACATACTAGTTTTTGTTGTTATGTTTCATCCTTAATTTCCTCTTTATTCTTTATTGTTTAACTATCTTTGCAAGTTCTCCCATAGTGTTTTTTTGCAATGTTTTATTGGTTCTTAGGAAGCATAATCTCTAGATCTTTTATTGAATTTTTTTTGTTCTCTATGTGGATAGTGGAGACATCCTTAAAAGGTGCATATGTCACTGAACTAGACAAACCATTTGCATAGGGGCATGGTTTCAAGGCAACAAGCAACGCATATTCATTGAAGGCAATGCTTGAAAGAAAAGCACATGGGCTATTGAAAACCTCTCAAGGTGAATGGAGAAGGTGGACAATGATTTCCGTTAAATACAAATTTCACTACACTCACTATAAAAAGTGGCTTCTTTTTTAAACATAATCTCTTATATTCATGCATGCTTATTGTTATGCACCATGAGCTATCAATGAAGTAGAGCTCTAATGATAGAGTGCATGCTAGGGAGTCGTGTAAAAAGGAACATCTAATTGATGCAAACAATCTAGATATGATGTAACATTTTCCAAAATATCTATCTTTCCAAAACTAGCGGCATGGCTTGTGTGCCATGCATGTCCAAAAAGCACACTAGTGGCATGGCTTGTGTGGCATGCATGTCCAAAAAGCATACAGTGCAACATGTAGCACTCGAAGTTCATTGGAAAAGCCAAAGATGTGACTTGGAGGATTGGAGCACAAACAAACTTTAGGGTATAAATTTGGGCATATTCAAGGTCATGGTGTGTCTATTACACTAGGTGGTCCTCTAGAAAGTTCTGATATAGTAGCTAATGGTTCAAGAAACAAAGATTTCCAAAAACAAAAGATCAAAGAGAAGTTCCTAATGTAATAGATGGTGTGAATATAGAATGTAGCACATTCTCTTTTGATGATATGATTCATTTTGAGATGTTTGGTTACAAAAGTACAAAGAGAGGTGTTGCACATTGGTTTATTTTTAAAAATGGTGTTGTCCCTGTTATTGCGTATGTAAAATAGACCTAATGTTGATACATATGAGTAAATTAAGATGCAAGAAGTGGATAATAGAGGAGAAAAACCTTATTTTTGGTAAGATGGTGCAACTTGTTGTACCTTTTTCTTAAGCAATGGTAAGCCATCTCTATGCAAGAAGCCTAGCATATTGTCTTGTTCCCTTGTTTTCTATATATGTATCTTCAAAGAATGCATGTTGAAGCATCCCTTTCTACCACATGGCCAAATGGCATTTATGTAGAACTTCATAGGCCATATGGCCTTCATGTTATCATTTTTGTAAGGACAAATCATAACAAGTTTATCTTGCCCTCTTTTGAATTCTTGTAAGCTTGGCCATGTAAATTTTTGTACGATGGTGTTCAACATGCTTTATTACAAAATTCTTTTCTTGGATTTTTTTTTTGACATATTGAATTTATTGATGCATATTTATGAAATATAGAGATATAGATGATATGGAAGAAGGCAAAGTTGCATGGGGGGATGCAAAGGGGGGCCACAATAATTGATGGATGACAGGGAAGGCCATCAATCAAATTATATAGATGTGGATGCATGTGCCAAAGGACAAGTTGATGCAAAGAATTTTGATACAACTAGTGCAAAGGAATCCATGAATGTTGAGGGGCAATCTATGGATGCTAATTTGACTAGGAATGTAGCACATGAGTAGGATATGGATGCTTATGAAACTACAATTACACATGGGATATAGTCTACTCCTATCTTAAGAGGTACGATTGCAAAAGAGGAATGCACAAATGCTAAGGGGAAACATGTGTATGTTTAATTCAACTAGGATTGAAACGCAAGAATATGATGTGTATACCCATGAAACAATAGGTAACATTGGGTACTATTGAAAAGGAATACAAGAATGCTCAACCATAGCCTATGTACGCCAATTTGACCTAGAAGGCAATAGAGAAACATGATGTGGATGTTCAAGACACTACATCTACAATTGGGGTGCAACCTACTCTCCATGAGAGAGGTTAAAGTGTAGGTTGAAACTTGTGGAAATAAAGGGTAGGTAGCGAGGCTATATTGAAGGAAGGATATGACAATCACTATGGTGGGAAAACCCAACTACACCCTATCTTTGAGGTCAAGCTATCCCTCATTCTAGATCCAATTGGAGTTCTCCAAACATCAAGGCACATGAGAAAAGCTTTAGATGTTCCCTCATACTTCCAATAGATAAGTTTTGTAGAAAGAACAATGCAAGTAGTAGCAAAAATCAATGTAAAAGCTTTCTTGCATCGGTGTTTTGACCAATTTGATATCTTTGTTTGGACATGTTGCATATGTGATAATGCATTGGCATTGGTTTCAACATACTTCCCTAACCAGCATAGGAGGTTCAAGAAAATCTGCTCCCAAGTGGATTGTGAAAAGGGGCTCAAGTTCATATATGGTGATGCCACCAAGAGGGCCATGTTCTACAAGAGGCATGATAGCTTTTGAAAGCACCAACTAGAGTACAACATCACCAACACATTGTTGATTAAAGATAGTGAATATGGAATCCACAAGGTATTATAGCCATTGTGCAAAATCTTGAGGCACTAACAAAAGGGCATATGCAATCCTACCTAGAAGTTGAAGTGTGTTGCTTACTGCAATTGTGGCTTCTAGTTAAGGATCGACAGGGTTGGGCAATTGAGCACCCTTTACTTCATAAGCATGACCATGAGAGTGAGAGAATCATCAAAACTTGGATATCATACTTGGATATCATATACCTTGAGCCACTAAAACAAGATGATTGATATATACTCACCTAATGTATGTCTAGAGATGACTATTATAATCCATATAATATATGTGCATAAGTGTTCACATGTGTTACTTCCATAAGACTCAAAGTCTTTTACTTTATATCCATGTCTAGATAATTTTATTATCGACACAACATTTAATGATAAAATATTGAGTTCCCATTGAATGTTAGATCAATTTTGTGCATGTCTTATGTTTCACAATTCTATATATGTCAAGCATCCTCAACCAAGTGTGGTCGCATCAATAGAGTAGTAGGTTTTATCTCGCTTTGGAATGAATTGTCAATAGTTTAGGGTAGCTGATTTTGAGGAAAAAGTGGTTTTAAGCACCACCTGGAAGTCCTCATATGGTCCATTTGAAAGTGTTAGAATGGAAAACTTTGAAGTGATGGTATGGACCACTTCCAAGTTGTGAATTAGAGAGGCCTCAAAATATTCATACCTTCTCAAGGATACCATGTTAAAATTCTGAATGAGGACACAATGTAGTAGAGTCAGCATGAAAGCAAAGCAAACGAAATTTTTTATTCATGAGAATGAGGTGCCTCTATAAAGGCCTTACAAATGGTGGGTTTGGAAAGTGGTTTTGGTAGGTGTTATCATGTGTTTGTATATTTAACCATTCTTGGTGAGTGTTGTCTTGATAACTTCACAAGCTCCATCACTCTCTCCCTTTCCATGGATAGAAGCAATGAAATTCCAATTCATTTGTAATCATGTTAGTTGAAATAATCAAGCAACGAAGTAGAACATGAACCTTACTTTGAGATGTGACATCACTCCATAAGACCAAACCTAGTTGTATTGTAGAAGATACCCTTCATCTTTCAACCATGCATCATATAATAGGAACTAATATTGCACAAATAAAGTACTATGGATCTTATCATCTAAAATGTAGAAATGTGTAGCCTTCTTCAATTCACCCATTTTTGTGCAAGCATATGAAATGTGCACCACAATCATTGCTTGTGTTGTGAATGCCAATGCATAGATTCAAATTTCACTTTGCTCCTTAAAAGAGTAATTCTCAACAAAGTCCACTACTATGACCATTACATCTTCTCGAGACTTTTTAAGGAGTCCTTGGAGTGCTCATGTTGTCTACATGTAAAGGTGTGCTCGATGAACTTTTGAGATGGATTTAAAACAAGCTAACAAAGCCTCTATAGGAGATCTTTCTAGCCATTATATCCTTTCTTTTCTTCTTCCCATTCTCATAAATACATGCTTCTATATCCTCAATGAGCTTTATAGTGGTCAGTAAAGTTATTTTTATATGTAATTATTCATAAGAATGGAGATCCAACTTCAGAATGCCACAAGCATTACATGTGCAAACAACACACTCATATGTGCAAACAACACACTCATAGGCACGATAACTAAATCCTTTAGATATAGAGAAAAATATAAATACTTAAATACTAGCCACACTTGCACATTGGGTACTGCTGTGGGAGGGTAGCTAAATAGCTCCACAAAATAGGATAATGTAGATGTAAGATGGCAAGTGAAGACCAAATTAGGCATTGTGCATGTGATTCATGGCATCCTTGAAAAGAGACCATTTACATGTGATCCACACATGTGAAGTGGTCCTTCAAATTGCACACAAAAAAATGGCTTCAACTCATTTGGTGGTTGTGATATCTTAATGCATGTGCAACCATTAGAAATGATTGCAAAGTTGAGCCTACAATAGAAGCAAAAAAATGAGTCTTGTTGTGGTTTTAAAAGAAATGTCAACTACTTCTGACAATTTGGTAAGCCACATAGTACAATGTGTACTTTAAAGCACGATTGAATTTTGAAGCATTGTGTTTCCAATGTTTCGAAATCATTCTAAGTCTAGTTCTATAAGGTAGAGCCTTATGATTGGAAGCACTATAGAGAAGAAATGCTCTAGGTCTAGATAGCATCAACTATTCCCACAAATGAGAGAACTATTTACTTCTACCAAAAAGCATAGAATTATGCTCAAGTCCACTTTGAAGTAGTGTAACATTACATTAAATCTACTATTTCCAAGTTTAAAGTAGTTTGATATACTACTCCAAATGCAGGAACTACAGCTTTCTACTTTAAAGCAAAGTACATTACTTGAATACACTTTTAAGCAATGGGATATGACTTTAGAGCATTGAGGGCACCACTTCAAATTAATTGAATCTCAGGTTTCTTACTCAAGTCCTAAAAGGGCATGGTTAAAAGTAGTTGTAGATTTATACTGGTAGCAAATACCTTAAAGTGGAACATAGATTTAATGTCTATAGTTGCAAGTTTGACATAGGTTCATGTACTACTCCAAATAAGAGAACCACAAATTTCTACGTCAAAGTACATGATGCTACTTGAAAGCACTTTAAAGAAATGGGATGGGTTTAAAACACTATGGAATTCCACTTCAGATTGATTGGGTTCTAGCTTCTTACTCTAGTCCTATAAGACATCGTTAAAAGTACCTCAAAGAATACTTGTTATGGATTTATAGTGGTATCAAGAAGTTTAAAGTGAAACATAGATTTAAATTTCTTATTCAAAGAAGTGGTAGTTTGGATTTACATTAGTTGTAAATTGCGACATAAAGCTCTAAATCCATACTTCCCAAGTTTAAAGCATTTCATGTGCAACCCCAAATGAGAGAACTACTAATTCCACTTTAAAGCATAGGATGGTACTTGAAAATAGTTCAAAGAAAAGGGATAGAGCCCTAAAGCATGACCTTACATTTACCGAGTTTCTCCAAATCCCTAAAATTTAAAAGCTTTGATAACATTAATGCACAAATTTGGAAGGATCATCAACACAATGGTTGTTGAGGAAATCGCAACCAATCCATGAAATACCAATGGTCAATACCATCAAAGCCTAAAGGTGGTTGGTGCATGTTACAATTTTGAAAAAGTAGGAAAGTAGGATAAATAAGAATTTGTTGAAAGACACTCCTTTGACTAGCTATATTCATGTCTATTATCTACTCTTCAAAGCAATGTGCAACAATTTTACACATATTATGTTTTACTATCATCAATGGTATTTGCACCTTAGTATTGGAAATGTTTCCTCTTTTTTTTTTTTGGGGGGGGGGGGGGGGGGGGGGGGGGGGCCCTAATTCAATTGAGAGAGAGTTTACTCCATAAGAGTGCTACAAGCCAAAGAAGGTCATCATTACTGTACAAAGAGTGCAAATTGCAAGGGAGGGAAGAGGACATGTTGGCCAATGAAGTCATTTCCCCCGTGCATTAGTTGCTTTAAGATTTACATCCAAAATATCCTTTTTCTCACCTTTAAATAGAAAAAAATAAAAGCTCCATACTCCTTTCAAGTACAACAAAATGCTTTTTTACCACCTATACTTGCTCTTGCTTAGTGCAGTATCATGGATTCGAGCAAATCCACCATCCCCATCCACGAGTAAAAATAATCTAGTCACAATGCTCTCAACGTCAATGTGCTTATCATACTGAATTAAGAGACTTATAATCATGATCAACTAAACCTGAGCTAAGGTTGGTTAGGTTGAGGTTACCACACCTGACACTTATGGTGCAATTTTATATGCTTTTTAAATGCCATCTCCATCCTCGCCCTCATTCCCTAGGTTTCGCATTTCCATCCTCGCTCCCAACCCCATTCTGAATGCTTCCAATGCCTAAAGCTAAAAGCTTATAGCATTGCACTTTCCTCATGCAATTTGGAAAGTTCGGTGCTTTTGGTTGTTGACACTATTAACCTTGCTTCAAACTTGACACTATACAATCCCACAAATTCCCTCTCAATAGCTAGATTATGCTGGGCACACCTTAAGATAATTACCACTTTGACCTAATGTGCGTGCACACTCAATTCCTACCATCAGAAGGGGGGGCATGAACACTAAAAGCATGACCACCTTGCAGAAAAAATAGGAAATTTTGACTTAATTTCAACAAAAAATGCAATGTTACATGTGTCCCCCCCCCCCCCTTGTTCACCACTACCACAATTGTGATTTAGCATCAAGAAGCTCATAAGTAGCAATTTCTGAAGTGCACCATCCACCTAGAACATGAACAAAGCTGAAGCCTTATCATGTAATTAGCATAATGAATGCTGTATTGCTTCTCATGCTGTACACAAATTCAGAAAACCCATGTATTCATGGTTGTTGAGCTTGATGATACCATCACGAATCCCATAGCCACCTGCATGCAAGAGAAACGCTCAAGAAAAGCGGTGTGCACTAACCTGGAAGAACAAACTTTGTAAGTGAAAATTCAAACATCATGCAAAGTACTGGCTTACCCAAGCAGACTGCACTGATAAAAATAATCAATGCCAAGATAAAAACTATTACTGACGCTCTTCCGAAGAACGCCAAAACTCTCTGAAGCACATACTGAGCCCAGAAACCTGCTGCAGCGTTTACTGCAACTAGATAGAGAGCTGGAGACACATGCAGCATAGACCATCAATTAATTTACTAAAACCTGAAATTTACATGGTCTGCATAGACTAAATGATATCAGAACCACATACCAAAAGGGACTGGAAATCGATGGAGCAGATAATATTCAATCACTGACATTGAAGAGGAGAAAAGCATGACAAAAATAGCTGTTGCACTTGCCACCTGCAAGACACGACTTCAACTGCTATAAACTAGGCATTATGGGTCATTGAAAACAGCATCGTTCAGTCTATACTTCTAGCATTAAACAAAGAAACAGCCCATACTAGTATCTTATAACAACAAATGTTACATAGCAAACCTGGGGTGGAACTCCCAACTCCAGGAATAACGGTCCAAGAATAAAGCCTCCCCCAAGTCCCAGTAGACCACCCACCATGCCAGCTAAAAGGCCAGAAAAAGCACACAGAAACAGCGTAGGAAATGACCACTGGATCTTAACAAGCGAATTAGAGTACACCTCCTCTTTCGTAGTGGTCCTCTTCCTAAGATACAGAATGATAGCCTTCGAGAAAAATACTGAAGCTGCCACTGGAACCTTCAACCAACATTGTTACAAAGAGATGAGCCTGCTGAGGGACACTTTCAACTTCCACTGCTGGAAACATAGCAATTTGTTTGCTCACTAGCACTTGAAAGAAGTACCTGCAGTAGATTATACAGCCAATAGTACTTGCTACAGGTCTTCGTGTAGTTCTGCCATATCATAAACAAAGAAATCAGGCTTAGATTTTGCTCTTGCTTGTCAAGAGAAAAACTTGGCCAATAACCAGCAAACAATGGTTTACCTTTAAAACCTGCAAGACCAAGAAAGATATCCACACATAAAATAGCGCTGCAATGCTGGTCCACTTCACTTTTGGGGATGAATGTTCCTACAATCATCATGAAATGATGCAGTCATCACATGAGCTTCAGCCCTCTCCAAAGTCATCACGATACTCAGCATTCAAAGTTTAAAGGGTATATTGCAGGCCAAATAGCCACTGCAGCAATAAGTAATCTTTCCCTTTTGGCAGCATATTGCTAATATAAGATGCATGCATTAGAGTGAATTTAGTATCGCTACATCCTTCCCATAGCTCTCCATGAGATTTCCTATTAGAGAAACTTTAGGTCTACCACTTACAAAACCAGTGAAGTCTGCAGGCAAAGCCTCGTAGTCTCCATTTTCAAGACCTGAACAATGCATTATATAAAAGGTAAGATACTTCTTTACAGTGAACAGCATAAAACATTTTGTTATAAATACTAGCCTGCTTCACAAGGCGCACACAAAGTCTTTGCTTCCTTAACCACCTGCACATAATGGCACTTCAAAAATCTGCATCTGAAAGTGGTTGATAGCTTAAATTTTGATAGTTTTTCTAGTAACTAGAGATGGAAATGTGGAGAGACGTACACATTTCGATAAATGTACTTACCCTCTTTTCAAGTGTCTCCTTTTTCCATAGAGAGATTCCATTGAAGAATGTTTTCAATGAAGTCCCTGCAACCCAAAAAAAAATCACAAAAGATAAAATGCCTATCCATTGCCAGAAACATGCAACAAGTAAAAATCCCTCTTCCTTCACCACTGTAAACCTAAAACCAATGAATTTGTGCTGCAATAAACTAGCAGCTCAATAGAAACATACCAGTGAAAAGCACTAAGAGCAGAATAGTGACTATCCAATTTGGAAATATCACATTGAAGACCACCCCAATGCTGATTCCCAACATCAATGCAGGTTGGAAAATCAGAGCAAGATCATAATCAATAATTGGAGAAGAAAGCCCAAAATTGTACAAGACAGATGCAGCAGCACTTCCCATGATCATACCTGCAACGTGAGTGATGAGAAAAATCAACTTGTTAATATACACATATATTGGTTTTACTAAAACACCCCAAAGTTTTAAAAGGACCAAAGATGCCCACAGAAATTTTAAGAGCTTACATTTAGAAAGAGCTGTAGAAGACTTTTGATCAAATCCCATCACTAGTGTCAGCATTGGAACAAAGATCCCACCTCCGCCTACACCTCCGACACATCCTAGTGACCCACCCACAAAGGCAATTATGGTTCCCACTACGACCCGCCAGTTAAATTCCAAATCCTGCAGTAAGAAAATTATATGCTTTATGATAACAAGGAGAACCATCAAGATTGCCAAGATTAGATTGCAGGGGAAATCTCACATCAAATGAATCCAAGGGAAGAAAGGAAGCCCAGTTGTGAACATATTGCATTTGCATAATCACACACACATGCATGAGTTATACATGCACAAATATAGGGATGGCACCTTTTCAACATTAACAGAAACAATGCTAGAAAATTATGTATACAGATAGTTTAGTAACCATAAGACAGCGAAGTAAACCACCGAAAACCAGAAAGGTTCATGTATACAGTGCAGTTCAATGACCTAAACCAGAGATTGGGTCTGATTCAAGGCGAGGCAAGGCAACCAACTTACAGTACGTGAGTGTAAAAAGAACCATTCTGATTTTGTGTATGGCACAGAAGAGTGCTTACTTGATGCACTCGATATTTACTGAAGCTAAATATCACAGCAGCAAAACTCAGATCTACAAAATAAATGCCTTCAAACAAATATGTTTAAAAATCCAAATGTAAGATTAGAATAGGAAAGTTACACATCTATGTTCTGAAATTTTATCAAGCTTACAATGTTATGATAATTGATGAATACTTAAGCAAAAGAACTGAACCAGCTAGAGCAAAATGATTTTGCATATTGCACATCCAAATACTATAATTGCACAATCCGAAACTTGGTCAACTAACTTCCTGACACCTTACCGGCCAAACATGATCATATGCACTCTCCTTGAGATCGAATTCTCTCGGCAGGAGCTGTATGGAGGAGAAATAAGGCCAAATGCTGTTCTGTGACACCATACTCTCGCTTTGAAGATAAGCCTTCTGCATGTGCCCACTCATTGCTGCAATCAAGCACAACAGTGTGCCAAACAAAACAAGCGAGAGCATGGATTTGGTGTCACCATGTCTGTAAAATCCACTTTGGAAGACGTCCATGGACCTGTGATGAGTCCCAACCCACCAGAAGGGTGATCTAGAAACAGTTATTTAACTGGTCAGCCCCGAGTAGCGTAATGTAGCTTATGATGCCACTGCAGGATAGTTCATCTGCTGTGAATCCTGGTTTTGAAGCCGGAATGCACAGGCTAGCTGTGGTCCCTGGTTTGAAATTGCAGATCCTGCAGGTGCATGCGGTACTGAATCTTCTTCTTCTTTGCTGCTTCTCCTTCTTCCTCTTCTTCTTCTTTGCCGAACCTTGTTTTGCTTCCCCTCCTTTGCTTCTTCTCCTTCTTTCTCTTCTTCTTCTTTTCCTCCTCCTCTTGAAGTCCTCCCTCCTTCTCTTCTTCTTCTTGTGGTCCTTCTTCTTCCCCTTCTTCTTCTTCTACTACTGCTACTACGATTACTAATACTCGGGCTTTTGTGGAGCTTCTTCTCACAAAAGCACAGCTTCTATTCTTTATAAGTATCTGTATTCGTCTGTGCAGCCTTGAAATTGTGGAGCTTCTGTTCACAGGAGCACAACTTTCTCTTCTTTACGATGTGTTCTTCTGTGCAGCCTTCAATGGCGCCTTCCCTCCAGCAGCATTGACAGAGGAGGTACTTTGGGGGGTGAGAGGTTCATGAGCTATGAACCCAGTTAATCTAGAAGGATTGGGGGATCAAAAGAGGAGGGAGGGGTTCATGAGCTATGAACCCAACCCAGATTTAGAATGTAAACACCAACCTCCAAGGAATGACAGAGAGTAGTTATTTATAGATGCAACTAATGGACCCAGTTAATCTGGAAGGATTGGGGGATCAAAAGAGGAGGCAGGGGAGAGTAGGAGGGGTTCATGAGCTATGAACCCAACCCAGATTTAGAATCCAAACACGTTACACCAAGGAATCACGAAGAGTAGTTATTTATAGATTTATAGATGCAACGCTTGTTTTTTTTTTCTTTTTCCCTCTTAAACAAAAACTAATTAACCCATTTTTTTAATGGATCATTATGGATGGACAAGGCTTCTTATTTTTTAAAGTCTAATTAGACCATTTGTGGATGCACAAGATTTCTTTCACTCATAGAGGTCAAAATATTGTATATATATATATATATATATATTGTAGGTACCAAAGGCTAGCTAAGTTGAAGCACCAATAATTTTAGCTAGCTCATTATCTTTGATTTTACCTATTTTATAAGATACTTCTCAATACCATGAGACTTTGTACACTACTTATGCTAGAGAAATCTACAATCTAGACCTTATGAAGACCATGCAAGTTCTTGCTTTCGAGATTGCTGAGAAGGCTAAGATTCTAACCACATGGAACATCACATTTCCTCCTTGTTTGAGCCATTAATGCAAGACTTCTTATGCTTTTGACATGTCTTTTTATTAGTATTCACTAATTAACCCATAGTCTTCTTATGTTTTTGACATGTTCTTTGATTGGAATTAACTAATTGACCCATTTATAAATGGACACCAGACATTATCATGAAAATTGTTGCAGGCATTATCTTATGTATAGCACCTTTATAGAGATGAATTCAGCATTGCAATACTATTTCCACGTTTTTTAAATTTAGAAAACATTGGTACATGCATTGTTATTTCATAGGATATGCACTTCTATTTGTGTTGTTGATTTATGGCATGTGCCCTTTTGTTACCATACTTACTTTTCCTTACACATGAATCGTGATATGTGCTTTTATTATTGTTTATATATTGTCACGTATACTTTTATGGTAATTTGGGTTTGATGGTACAAAGGTGGAGGGTCCTAGAATATTTAACCCATTTATAGATGGACAAACATTCATTATTATTAGTCCCAATTTCTATGAAGTCCTTTTATGATTCATTTATTATAAAATCTACTTCCTTCAAAAAATTGTTTGAAAATTTGATACGTATCACCAAAGATGGTAGCTGTGGGCCCTAAATCTGGCTATGACATTCCAAGTTCCAACTTGCAAGGGTTCTATTTCGCTAAGAGACAAGGGCCAAGGCACATGCAAGTAAATGGACTTGCACATGCAACTATGTGAAGCTCATGTGTTGCAAACACTTGTAAGTTCATGCTTGGTGTGGAGCCAAGGGCAACAAGGAGAGAGAAGTGAACATTGTTCAATCGAAAAAGGAGAGAGAAGCAAAATTGATGTAGTGTTAACAAAACTATATCTAGCATGTTTTGTTAACTCTCACACGACAAAGTACGTCCATTTTTGGAGATACTATGGCTACTAGTACAATACCAAAATTTGCACTAAAATGGTGGACCCTCCATGTCATCTAGGTCCGCGGCATCAGAAACCAGTGTTGGTTGTGGCATGACCCTAGTTTAAGAAGCTAAAATATAACCATGTGCTTGGTTGGAGAAGAACCATTGGGCACATTGACCTCCTCACAATGTGGCGCCTTTACTAACTAGAAGATGTTGAGAAGGCCTCACTACATTTCATAGTTCCTACATTTGCAAGTTATAAGACATATTGCAACAACTGGCAATCTCATAGGTGTACTCTCCTTGTATGCTTAAGGTATGAAGTCTATAAGCTTCTCCCATCAAAACTTTTTAGTACCAAGTGTAGCAACTACCTCAAGTTGTTGCTCTAGTTTCTTCTTCATTAAGCCCTTCCTAAGCTTAGGCTTCAAGTCAAACTCCCCTACTTCTCTATTTTGAGAGCATTGCTTAGAAGTGTAATGAGCAAGTATTTCATTGAACAAAAGAAAAAGACTAGAAATGGACAAACCCAAATTGTTATCATGAAACTACAAGTGAAACCCAAAAGCTTGCAACTTGATCTAGATTTCATGCAAGTTGTAACACTTGTACATTTATTGATAATCCACCTTTGTAGCTACTCAAGGAAGACATAAAAACAAACTCCCAATAAAAAATATATTGGCTATTCATCATTGCGCTTGCTTTTCTACGTCAGTTATTGCTTCACATAGATAGGAATTATACTTAGGTTATTACTTGGTTATTCCACTTGCTTGATCCTATGGTTGTTACTTCCATATTATGCATAATGGTTATTAGCACACCTACCTTTTTGATTGAGTTACTTTTTAGTTTTGCTTATTGGAGATAATATATTAAGCAAACTACAGTCATGGATAGATGCGTATCCTTTTTGAACTTGAACATCCATTTACTAGAGCAATACTTGGCAGGGCATATATATCTTTTAATCAAAGGACAATTATCTTATACAATTCTTGTTTTATTCAGCTTTGGCTTGTTGTTCTCTTTCTTTTTTCGCATGCAATTCTTGTCTATGCCTCCAATGCCCTTGGGAGTTGAGGTGGGTCTTCGAGAAATGTTGATCTCAAATAATCATTGCAATTTATAAATGTTTTGTGCACATGCTTACTTTAAAATCGAGATTCTTGATAGACTTCTAGAGTTGAATTTCTATGGGATACAAAAAGATGCAAAGGAATATTTTTCAAACAATGATTGCGTGATTGAGTGAGATGTTGTGGTACTACTTAACTATTGAATGTGAGCCTTGAATCCTAGAAGCCCCTCAACAATAGGGCTCCTCCCCACTTTTAAGAAAAAGCAAAGGAAAAGGTTGATTAGACATAAATGTAGTAAGTTCTCAACAATTTAAATGTTATTGGTAAAACATTGAAAGATGATAATTTTGGAAATTTTACATTTTTATATCCGACGTCACTTTGGTGATCCAAATGCTGAGGTCATAAGTCGAGCAAATCTCTCAACTTCCCTTTTAGTGCTATATACTTTTAAACATGGCTTCTTTTGTTATCCAAAAGGAAACAACAATGATCACAGAAGAGGATAAGGTTATAGACACATGCTTAGGGCCAAGTAAAAGGTCTTCCAAAGTAAATCTGTGAATGAGACTAGGGCCAAATAAAAGGCACTACAGAAAAATTGTGTGCGTGTGTGCATGTGAAGGCACATGAAAATGGATGGAGAGAGGATAACAAAGAGAAAGAGAAGTGAGGCAAAGTATAGAAAGATTAAAGCAAGCAAGGGAGGAACCTTAATAGCCAAACATTTGTGTATCTAACATATTTTCACATTGGTCCAATCATACAAGACACATAACATTTATGCTATCTATCATTTTTGTTGTGGCTAAGGTAATTTCCAAACCATTTAAGCTTTTCCCAAACCTCCTTAGCCTATGTAACATGCCAAGTAAATTTTAGCTTTTTGAAATTTGAATTTGAGTATTCGTGTGATTCTCACTCTCTTCACATATAGCATTGTGATATTCGAGTTTGATTATTGGTTATTCTCCCTCTTTTCACATATAGTGTTGTGATATTTGAGTTTGATTATTGGTTATTCTCCCTCTCTCTAAGAAATTTCACATTTTTTCTATAACATGCTAAGCATGTTTTGGGATTTTGAAATTTGAATTTGATTATTTGTGTGATTGCCTCTCTTTTCACATATAACATTGCAAAATTTGAGTTTCATTATTTGTGATTCTCTCTCTCTCTCTCTCTCTCTCTCTCTCTCTCTCTCTCTCTCTCTCTCTCTCTCTCTCTCTCTCTCTCTCTCTCTCTCTCTCTCTCTCTCTCTCTCTCTCTCTCTCTATACGTCTCTATGGCATGTAGGCAAAATAATGTGTGTAAGGGGATGCATCATGGACCTATAATGCTAAGTAGGCTAAAAAGCAAATGAAATGATGGGAGATACCAATAGGATGGCGAGTGACAATTTGATGTCTGTAGATGAGTGGTAGTAAGCATACAAGAGGCAATGATATGTGAGTAGTCATGACATAGACAAGTGGCAATGATGCTAGTAAGTGGGTAAGAGGTTGCATGGGTACCTACAATGGTGAATTGTCCCCAGAGAGAGAGAGAGAGAGAGAGAGAGAGAGAGAGAGAGAGAGAGAGAGAGAGAGAGAGAGAGAGAGAGAGAGAGAGAGAGAGAGAGAGAGAGAGAGAGAGAGAGAGAGAGAGAGAGAGAGAGAGAGAAGGGGAAGGGGAAGGGGAAGGGGAAGGGGAGGGAGATGGAAAAAAAAGATAGTGGAGAGAGAGAAAGTGAATAAATATCGAGAGGAGAGACAAATAGACAAACAGAGACAGATAAAGAGATAGAGACAGAATGATATCTGAAGTAGATTGGGTGTTCCTCCACTTCTAACAATTATCTTCAAGGGTCAATTGTGCAAGCACTCTCCTACCAACAATTAGGAGCAACAATTATGGAGGCTACAATTTGGTCTCTACGTTTCTTCTTCCTCTTGGACTATGCATAGATCAAGTGTTCTTGAATAATCTACTTTTCTATCTCTATTCGTGTAAATCTTTAACCTTCTATTCATGTAAACCTTTATCCTAAGTGCTCTCTTTTTTAGTAGCTAACATAGAGAGAGAGTGCACTACTCTCCAAACCTACAATCTGTGTACCCTATGATCAGGTTCTATGAATCATGTGATTTGCATAATCTACAACTAAAATGCCTACTTTGAAACAACCCTCTATGACCTTTAGTGTATGAACAAGTTTTGGACATATATTTTGTGATTAGTCCTACAACTTTCATTAATCAAGTAGTAGAGGCCTTGGGCCCTAATCTAGATGAAGATGGCATGATCCCAAACTTTGTTTTTGAACATGTTGTGCTAATCATTAAGTGAACCAAGCATGTTACAAATCCCCCTCTTGCATGTGAGACAAATTGGATGAGGATGGCATGGTCCTAAAGTCTAAATTTGAACTTGTTATGCTAATCATCAAGCAAACCAAGCCTCTTCTGGATCCCGTATGTGTGAGACAACCACATCACTTCTTGGAGAGTTTTGAATGTTTTCTTATGCTCAGGCAACCAGTTAGTTAGATTATTTTTGGGAATTATATCGGGAGCCTCTTTTGGATTTTGCAAATTAATTTATTCGGTAGCATGTGGAGCATGGTCGAAATATTCTTTTGGATTTTGACGAAAATGATTTTTTGGATACTTATGTGGATACAAAGGTGTTGTGTTCCTTTTCCTCTTTTCATGAAAAAGGGGTCATCTTGTTTTCCACTATTGAAATTCCAATGGTGTCTTTTATAAGGCCATGGCTACTAGTTGTTTTGAAAGAGGATTGTGTTGAGAATATTTTTTCTTATCCAAGGGTTTTATGAGGCCATGCTGAAAGCTCCTCATCACCGTGATGTACTTTTGGGCAAGCTACCACTAGTTTATGATTGCAAGTTATTGCATGTTGTTCCCTAGAAGCCAATGGCCAACTTTGAAAAATTGCTACCTTTCATTCAACGTGACACTTGGAAACTTGAAGCCATTTGGATGGCATGCATGTTCTACATGAAAATTTGTTGCTTCCAAAGGTTTTGGATATTTAGGTTTTGTAATGCTATGTACTCTCTGATCACTTCCCTCTAGTGTTTGAGATGCCTAAACACCCTATTAAGTAACTTGCAATTGTGCTTTAATTCCTCCTTTTACTAACATGAAATATTTTATAGCTATGTATGACAATTATTACATTTAACGTTTGTACTAGGTCTTCCTTCTAAAGGCATTGCCTCGCTTGATCTCTTGAACTCTAATGTGCAAATGTCTACTAAAAGGAAATATAGGATACATCATTCTACGCTTTGCAGATAAAGATAGTAGGCTACATAGCAACTCCTAGCAAAGTGCATTTTCTTTTGATGAATTTGCTATAGGACCACCTCTTGCTCTTTGCCTTTGTGAGATTGTTAGAGCTCATCAATAAATTTCAAATGTGATCTTACCAATAGGCTAAGATTGTTGCATTATTAGAGGTCTTACAAGATAATAATTGCTAGTTCCATAAATTCTATTATGGTCTACATTACATCTTTTGCCTGGGAAAATATGGTCATTGACTAAGCAATTCTATAAGTGAAAATGATTACAAATCCCCAAGCTATTTTACATATGTGCAAGGGTTACTTTATGTATTTTCTTGGGTCATAGTCATCTATTTCAAATACAATCCTAACAAGCCATTCTCTGTTTTGTGAATTGGTTAAGGATCGAGTTTTGCTTGATATAACAAAGCTATTAGATGCTGACATGTCAAAAGATGAGATGATGGAAGTTTTGTTGCGGTTTCCTAAAGAGTCAAGACAAAATATGAAACTCAATTGGCCATGCCCTTTTTGAGATGTCAAGCTCAACATGAGTAGACACTCATGTACCTAGATGATTGTTTTTGCATTTGTATAAGTGACGTGGTTGGTACCTACATCACCATATCATTCCACTAATACTTTATAGCTAGAAATCAATTAGTCCACCTACCCAACCTATGGGATATCTATCTAGTCATCTTTTTGGTTAGTGTGTTCACTCTATGGACCAAGCTATTCAGCTGAATCCTATCTTGTGTGCATTCTCTATGTGTTGTGTGTCTTGCAAGAGCTCAAGCTTCCTCTCTCTCCCCCCATCCTTTCATGGTATCAGAGTGGTGTTTAAGTGAGGAGCTATGAGCCACAAGCCGAAGAGTCTATACAAGGAAGCCTTGATGTGGAGAACACTTGTGGAGATCTCTCTCCTGCAATCTCCAATTGTTGAGTTGTCTTCACAAGATTGAAGTGCTTGAAGGAATGTTTCAAATATTTGATCTAAACCTATGTGGTTGGATTTACATTTTGGGTGTGTTTCGACCTCCATTCAAGAGCTAGAGGTTGTTCATACAAACATTATAGGTCTCGCTCAGGGTATGCTTATGTATTGAGTTCAGTATGAGTGACAATTTACCTAAATTAGCATGCTATTAATAAAAGTAGATTATTGGGTTTTGATGCACAATGTCTGAGGGATTTAATCAGATTGTTAGTGACAAGCTTGATAAGTATAACTTCCATTCTTGGAAGTTCATATTGACCAATTTTCTTATGGGTAAAAGTTATTGGGACTACATTGAAGGACATAACGTTGAGGCTCCATAGTTACTAGAGGGAAATGCCATGCCTAATAAGCTTAGGTTTTTAAGAAACGGAACTAGGGTGCTCGAAAAGTTATGTATTGTCTTTCCATTAATATTTCAAATAACATAATTGGGCTTACTTTGGCTATAGACAGTCTTGCAAAAGCATGGAATAACCTAGTCAAACTATATGGTAGAAATACCAAAGCCAGAAAGTTGCATTTTAAGTCTGAGTTAAATAATGCCAAGCTTGCCAATCTACCTATTAATGATTATGCATTGAATATTAAGAGCATTTTTGAAGCTCCTGGATCTATTAAAGTACATGTTGATGATGATGATATAGTGGCTGGATGTTTAGATGGTTTAGGCGAGGAGTACAAGCAGTTCCAAACCTCCATCAACATAAGAAACACGGTCCCTAATTTTGCAAATCTAATGTTTATGTTGATATTAGAAGAGAAAAACTTGGGTCTTGCTGCATCTTTGTCACAAAGTAAGAACAGCTCAGAATAGATTCTATACTCTAACACAAGTAAAGGTAGAGGTAGAGGCTACAATGGTGTTTGCTATGGGAAAAATCACGAGCAATCTCATGACTCACAGGAGTACTCATACAAGTGGTAGAGACCAGTTTGGAGGTAGAGAGAGTAATAGAGGTCATGGCAGAATGTAGGTTATGATAACTAGGAATGCTATAATTGTGGCCACCTAGTCATATTATGTAGAACTGTCCAAAAAAGAAAAGAGATGGAAATAATAGAAATGGGAGAAGACATCATAATAATCATGCATCTATTAGTAATCGGGTTGACAATGAGAAGTTGTTTATTATGCAATAGCAAATGATGACCGCAATAAATGCAAATGCATCAGTAGTACTGATGACTGATGATGTATGGTATGTGGATTCAAGTGCCTCTAATCATATGACGTCTCATGGAGAATGGTTTAGAGAAATGAAAATCTTGAAATTCCTAGACAACACATCCTATTTCTCATGTTGGGAGTGTCCCATTTTCTATATAGAATGGAAAAGTTAACTATCTAGTTGATGTGCTGCATGTGCCCAACATTGCAAAGAACTTGGTTTCTATTGTGCAAATGGTTGAGTAGGGATTTCAAGTAAAGTTCAATCAAAAGGATTGCTTTGTAGAAGATTTCAGGAACATATGTAAACTGGTTACAAAAGGCAAGTATTTAAGTCAAAGGCTACTATGTTTGCACAAGCTGCACGAGTTGTGGCTGATATTGACATTTGGCATAAACATATTAGCCATGTAAATATGCAACAGTTGAAGAATATACCGTCATGTGAAACTGTGATGGGATTGCCTAAGTTCAAAGTGGTTGATATGCAAAAAGTGTGTCAAGCATGACAATTTGGAAAAGAGTGTGTTGCCAATCTCTCTCTCTCTCTATCTCTCTCTCTCTACATCTTTCTTTTCTCTCATATGTTCTCTCTCTGTGACAGCATAATATTTACCATATATCTTTTTAAGTATATGAGAAAGTCGACCATGTATCTCAGATCTTATAACAGTGGTATCAGAGCAAATCTCTTTGCTTTTCTCAAAGTAAAGGCCATCCTTGCAAGAAGAAGGTAAAGATGACAATTGATGAAGTGCCTACAAGTGAGCAATGACATGCTCAATTGATAGAGTATTGTAGCTTCTTGGAGATTCCTAAAGTACATCAATTGATTGACATCTTAAGGGCAAGGGAAGAAGCTACTTATGAAGGACTGAATCCTCCAAAAAATGGTGATACTAGAGGAAACACCATTGCACCAATTGATGGTGAAGATGCAAAGCATCCAATTTCTGAGAAGCTTCCTAGAAGGAAGAAGGACTCTCCGGTCAAGAAGAGTAAAAAGACCTCACCTCGAGTGAGGTAGATAAGGAGGGAGTCATCTCCCTCAAAAACGAGCTACTCCCCTGATTACTCAAGTTTCTCCTCCTTGTCATCAACTTCTACCTCCTACTTACTCTCTTGGTTCTAAGTCTCGTGCAATCAGTAAACGGACAAAGAGGGACCATAAGAGGAGCAATCTTAAGAAGGCTAAAACTTTCAAGTCTGGGGATAAGGACATAAAGTTTGACTCTTACTCTAGTAAGAGAGATCCTACTAAGGCGTTAGCCTTTGTCAAGCATATATGGGTGGATCTCATATTGGACTAAATCTCATTCTTTGATTAAATAGGATTTTACCACATGGCCAAAAATCGTAGCAAAGTTCCTAAAGTATGATCCTTGCATAGGAAACTTACATGGAGAAGAAATCCAATGTTAACTTAGGGACAAAATCATCCATGATATTTTCTAGATAATCACAATGATTTTTCACTATATCTCATACCACACTCACACTTAACATTTCATTATCACTTGACCATTTGGTTAAGCCCATGGTTAAGTCTCACTATTAATAGAATTTGATCTTCTCACCGAAGTCCATGGCAAAATTTTTACTATATGATTCTTGCAAGAGAAACATAATTAATGCTAACTTAGGGCCAGGATAATCCATGAGATTTGATACATAAGCATACATATTTATGGTTGGATCTCATACCGCACTTAATCTCAAATTTCAATATTTCATTTTATGGAAGATTCCCTTTGGAGTACATTTGTCTTGTGTTTTGTAAAATCTTGTGTTGTGTTTTCAATTTTCAACCTAGAAATCTTATACATTTATTTGGGTTTTGTGAATTTTGAATATTTTTAAATCCACTTTTGTTTGACAACTTTTTCTCTTTGTAGAACTATTCAATAGCAAAGAAAGATAGCACATCCAAATTTTGAAGTTGCTTTTTCTTATGGTAATTTCTCATAAAAGTCCAAGCTCCACGGCATATAGGCATGCACTTGAAAGACACTACTAGCAATTGGTGGTTGACTCTCATTTTGGAGGGAAAGAAACCTACAACTTGGAAAAAGTTCAAGAAGAAGCTTTATGCTCAGTTCTTGCCTCCTTATTTTGAGAATGATGTCAAGAAGGAGTGGGATTGGCTAGGCCAAAAAGAGCATGAAAAAGTCACTAGTACACAGAACCATGAAGGTGTATCCACATGAAACTTATCTCGCATGATGGAGTCTGCCATCATAGTTGAAAGTTTGCATACACCTGGAACATCTCAAAAGTTGGATATGAGTTCTTATAGAGCTAGACATGAGTAGCTTTATAAGAGACATGACTAATCGAAGAAGACCTACCTTTACCCATGACCAATATTCAAAGCTAGAGGGTAACAAGAAGCGCAAGTATCTCTCACCCTCTGAGATACAAAAGTACAAAGAGGAAGGAAGGTGCTTTCTTTATGGTGAGTTAGGGCATATGAAGCCTGATTGTCCTCACAAAATGAAGGAAGAAAATGTGGTTAAAGATCCTCCTCCGCCATCCTGAAATTATATTCCGAATGTGCAAGCTAACACTCATTCAAATGAGAAGAAAAGAAGACTCTTAAAGGGTTGGGGGACACTCAACAATCAATGAGTTTTGATACTCTTTGATCTAGGGTCCACAGATAATTTTGTGTCAACAAATATTGCTGAAAGGCTACAAATTCTACTGGATCGATTGGGAACACCATTTGGATCAGGTTCGGCATTTGAAGGACTTAGAATCTTAGAATTGGGGATTACCGTGACCAAGAATCTTTTCTCCTTGCACCCATTGGTAACTGTGATGTTATCTTAGGTATGCCTTAGCATTACAAGATTAGACCTCTTCCTGATTTTGTTAAGAAGACCCTTGCATTTCAAATCAAGGGTCAGAACATAGTATGCATTGTCGATGCTGGAGATTGGCCTGTGCTAATGGTTAGTCATGTTAGCATTTCTAAAGAAATGAAGAAAGCTATTTGTGCATACATGATTTTTGTTAGAGAGTCAAAAGAAGCTAATGATTCAAGGGCACTTGATGCCTCTAATGAACACACAATACCAACTAATGCTTCTAAGTCTCAGACTTTGAAAGAACCCCTCTCTTTAATTGATCAAGCCATACATGATTTTGTTAAACAATATGAAGATTGTTTTAGTGATTCACTCCCAGGAGAGTTACCTCCTAAGCGCCCGGAAGATCATACAATTGATATTATCCTGGGGAGTTCACCATCTAATCAACCGCCTTACTGAGTAAGTGCAAGTCAGCAAGAGGAGATCCTAAAACAAGTAAATGAACTGTTGGAAAAAGGGTTAGTCCAACCTAGCTCTTCTCCATACTGCTCTCCAGTCTTACTTGTTCAAAAGAAAGACGGTTCTTTTCATATGTGCATAGACTATATATCTTTGAACAAGATCACAATCAAGAATCGTTTTCCTATTCCAAGGATAGATGATATCTTGGATAAGTTGCAAGGGGCTAGTATCTTTAGTCGCATTGATCTCAAGAGCGGATATCACCAAATATGGATAGCACCTGAAGATGTTCATAAGACAGCTTTTTGCACAACATTTGGACTATATGAGTTCTTAGTCATGCCATTTGGTTTGACTAATGCACCTGCCACATTCAATCGAATGATGGAGAGAATTTTTAGACCTCATTCAAAGTTCACATGTGTCTTCTTTGATGACATTCTAATATTTTCACGGTCTGAAGAAGAGCATAGAAAACATATATCTATTGTTTTTCAAGAGGTTTGCAAGCATAGACTACTGGGAAGTGCTAAGAAGAGTGAATTTTTCCTTTCGAAAATTCATTACTTGGGCCATATTGTTTCTCACAATTTGGTGAGAATGGATCTTGAGAAGATTCGAGCCATTGTTGAATGATCTACACCTACTTTTGTACATGAAGTTAGAAGTTTCTTGCGCCTATGTTCATACTACAGGAAGCCATATGAGGTTTTGCGTATGTTGCATCTCCTCTACATGACCTTACTAAGAAGTGAATACATTTTCGCTAGGGATCAAGGAAACTACAAGCCTTTGAAAGAATTAAGTTTCTTGTGACTCAAGAACCAGTTCTCATAGTTCCATATCTTCAAAAACCTTTTGAAGTTCACTGCGATGCTTTTGGGGATTGCATTGGAGCTGTGCTTAACCAAGATCATCATGCAATAGAATTTGAGAGCCGATGCCTCAAGGACCATGAGCTATATACTCCAGTATATGAGAAAGAGCTTATGGTGGTGGTACATGCTCTTCAAGTATGGAAACACTATTTACTTGGCGTAGATTTTGTTATTAAAACAAATCACCAAAGTCTAAGATACAAAGCTCTCAGAGAAGTAGATGCGTTGGGCAAATTTCTTATCTATGTTTCATTTTCAAATCCTTCACACATCTAGAACTAAGAATGTGGTAGCAGATGCTCTATCATGGCAACCTCGAGTGAATGCAATCACAATTGTTTACCATAATGAGTTCATGGATTTACCCAAAATATATGCAACTGGTCCGACTTCTCAACCATATGGGATCATCTTAACTTAGGTTAGTTGATTAGACCTTACTCAATTCGAGATGGTTATTTGTATAATCAAGAAGCAATTTGTGTAGCATTACCATTACGACACAAGGTAATGGATGCATGCATCTCCATATGCTGGACATAGGGGTATTCTACCCACTACTCAAACATTGGAAAGATATTTCTTTATGCCCACTCTTAGAACTGACATTGAAAGATATATCCACGAGCGCAAGATATGCCAAAAAGTAAAGTATGACAAGCATAAACCACCTGGTCTATTGAAACTATTATGTATTCCCAATGAGCCTTGGGAAAGTATAGCCATGGAATTTATCATGGAGCTTCCTCACACACAAGCAGGCAATGATGAAATCTAGACTATCATTGATAGATTCAGTAAGCAAGCTCACTTTATACTTGTGCGAAAGACAATCAAAATCGATCATATGGCTAAGTTATTCATTGCTCATATTTTCAAGCATCATGGCATGCCTAAGTCCATTATAAGTGATTGAGATCCCCCCATGACCAGCCTCTTTTGGCAAGCTCTCTTTGAGAACCTCGAGAAAAAGTTAAAGTTTTCATCCTCTTATATCATCCTCAAATGGATGGGCAGAGTGAAAGTGCTAATTCTACTATTCTCGACCTTTTGAAATCCTATGTCTCTGATAATCAAAGAGAATGTGAAAATTATTTACCTTTAGTAGATCTTGCATACACATTAAAAAAGATGAGAGAGGTAATTCTCTCACTAAGAAAGATGAGAGACATGATCCCCTGGAAGTGAGGAGAGAAGTGATTTTCTCTTTCTAAGGTCTAAAATGACACAAGCTTTTGTGTGGAATTCAATCTTAAGTTTGAGGCACAATGCAATCTAATGAACTCTCCTTATCTATGGCTCAAGGTGGTTACATGACCACAAGTTAAGAGTACAATTTAAAAAGTTTTTTTTCTTAAAATAGACATGGTGAATCCATTTTTAAAATATCTCGCAATAGAAAGAAGATCTCTAAAAACGGCCCGTGTGGGATATCAAAAACAAGAGATCTACAACTTTCATGTTTGACATTTTTCCATCCGAACAACACACAGAGAGATATCTCGAAATTGGTGCTACAAAGTAGGTCCTGGCACATCCAGATCTTGCATGAAGATCAACCTTTCCAATCTTAGCACTCAAGTCTCTCTCCAAGAAGAGAAGCTCTTGAAAGCCTATAAAAGAGGAGGCTCTCCTTGGGTGTGGGGGAGGTGAAGAAAGCATCACTTTGCATGCATCCAAGAGGAGGAGAGAAGGTGCAAGTGCTGTGGAAGCCCTGTTGAAATCAAGTTCCAAGAGAAAGAGAGAAGGTGTAAGTGCTATGGAAGACTTACTGAAATTAAGTTCCAAGAGGAGAAGAGAAGATGCAAGTGTTGCAGAAGCTCTATATTAAAATCAATCTCCAAGAGGAGAAGAGAAGGTGCAAGTGTTGTGGAAGCTTTGCTAAAATCAAGTTCCAAGAGGAGAAGAGAAGGTACAAGTGCTGCGGAAGCTCTCCTGAAATCAAGCTCCAAGAGGAAAGCTCTACACATATTGTGTAGGAGAGACTCAAGAAGAATCAAAAGGTGCCAACTTCTAAGTCATGCAAGTGTTAGCCGGTTGTATACTGTGCGAGGAATTGTGATCTTGTTCTCAAGATCTATAAGTTAAGAATTGGTTTATGTGCAACGGAGGAGCTAGCTCCTTGTCAATAATATAACTCCACAAGGTGGGGGGACTAGCCCAACTTCTAGTCCCTAGTGTGTTTTCAATCTCTCTCTCTCTCTCTCTCTCTTGACATCTTTCTTTTCTCTCATATGTTCTCTCTCTGTGCCAGCATAATATTTACCATATATATTTTAATATATAAGAAAGTCGAGCGTGTATCTCGGATCTTATAACACACACACTCCCTCCCTCCCTCCCTCCCTCCCTCCCTCCCTCCCTCCCTCTCTCTCTCTCTCTCTCTCTCTCTCTCTCTCTCTCTCTCTCTCTCTCTCTCTCTCTCTCTCTCTCTCTCTCTCTCTCTCTCTCTCTCTCCTCCTCCTCCTCCTCCTCCTCCTCCTCCTCCTATCGATAAAGTAATCTTAAAATTCATACACAAATATAGGACCAAGAGAGCTACATATTGAGGTACTCATAAGCATATTTTAATAGCATGTAGCATTAGGTTGCAAAGGTAAAATCTAAGAGAAAATAGTAAAAATTTCAAGGTCGTCAATGTGAATGGGATATTCGAATATACATGTTCAACAATGTACTTAATTATAGCATGGGCAAGCACCATTGCAATAGCACAATTTCAACATGTCATTTTTTGTGATGTAGCTGTAGGGATTCAAGTAACTTAACTTGTGAATTCAAATGCTTATACTTATATTATTCTAAGATATACTTTTAAACTCCATTTATCCAATTTTTTTTCTTTATGATATATATATATATATATATATATATATAGATTTTTGGAAAGTGCGTCATAATTTGTTGTGCAACAATCATGTTACATAATAGTTCTATATGTATTAATCAATTGGTTCGAATTGATTGAACTATGTGGCTATCCACAATTCTTAATAAATGGCATTGCATGTGTAGCTTGCAATGTCATGCACTAATGTAGCATATACTAATGGCATGTCCACTTATGGAGTAGCCATTTTGATATGATTCACAGCTTGCATAAAGAAGAGATCTTTGAGATAAAACACAAAGGACATACTTCAACACAATTTGCATTTATACAACAAAAGAAACAATGGACTATTTGCAAGTAAGTATATTTAATCTCATTAAATTTTTCTATTTTGGTTTAATACTAAAATGGAAAAGTAAAAAATCATAACATTACAAATAGACAACATCCACCATGATTACTGCCATGCTCATTAACCCTAAAAGTTACACTTCCAATATGAATACTTCAATTTATTACAAAAGTAATGCAAGTACTAATAACACTAGCATCAATACTTCAATAGATTACAAAAATAATGCCTAGTAATAGTAGTATCAACATCAACATTACCAATCATCATAAGACAGTACTTGTGTGGAAAAAAACATTAGTGTCGATAGTAGTAATGGTAGCATGAATATCAAAATTATGGAAATCTTTCTTCTGACAACATGAATCACTTGATGCCCAGCCTACCCCAATTGAATTAGACCACGAATGCAATTGAATAAAAAAGCCCAAATCTCACATGGGAGAAGCCATACAACAACACTAATAAGAATAATAAAGTTGGCCATATTACATATACCTTGTATTGGCATGACGATATGTTGTTTACGTGTTGAGGAAGATGAACATTAAGATCCCAGGTATAGAATTTGGTAATAATATTGAATAACAACACGAGTCATGACCCATATCTATCATCTTGTCATCAGGGGAAACATGGATTCCCAAAGGACCCTTTAGCTTAAGAGTTGATGACTCTCCTAATTGCAAGAGATTTGAGGTGGACCAGTGGGAGAGGGGGTGATTTGCATATTTTTTCCACTTCCTTTTTTCCTTGGGCCCACCTCTTATAGGCTTGTCACCTTATCTCCCCTCTCCATAGCACAAACTCTTACTAGCCCAATATTAGGTGGGCCGCATTAGAGGGTATGAAAACCCAAGCCCAAAATTTCAAATTTCCCCCTCTAAAAAGGGCATTTCTTTCCCCAAAACCTCATTTTATATCATCTATTAGGTGGGCCGCATTAGAGGGTATGAAAACCCAAGCCCAAAATTTCAAATTTCCCCCTCTAAAAAGGGCATTTCTTTCCCCAAAACCTCATTTTATATCATCTATAGTCAAAGGAAAATTTGTATTTTTATTTGCAAGAAATGCTTCCAATTTGGGCATTCTCTTACCTTCATTTCACAAATCTTTTCATCTAACCTCTTTTGAATGCTCACATAGCTATAAATACATGACCCTAGCTTCTCCCTTTCTTCCATCTATATTTTTATCAACATTTTATAGTCTTCATACTTGCTCCTAAGTGGCATTCCTCTCCTCCTTCTAGCATTCTTCTCAAATCCATTCTATAAGAAAATAGAGTGTAACATAAGATATCAATGAACATAAGTACAATAGAGAAGAATAGGAAAGAACAAAAGAAAATATTTTTGTATTTTACCAAACAGATACAACTAATGGTTGAATAGTTTGTCCGCATATGTAGTCCTATGAGCTTCATTGGTATATCACACATGGAGGATAGTGAGCATACAAGGTATATCACAACATGCTCCATGTCTATGTTGTATTTAAATACACAACAACCTCATAAAGAGGTCAATATGATAGGTTAAAAAAAAGGTGGATCCATAAAGTGAGAGGTGGATAGATAAGGTTATTGGGGAGTAGTATCCCAAATATCCTTCATCAACAGATAGGATATTAAACATCCTCCAAAATTTTTCCCCTTAACTCAATCCTCATATGTTTCACCTTAACTCACCACCCACATGGTCCATCCAACCCACTAGCCATCACCCAAAAATATTCTCAATAAGTGTATATCATTAGCTCTTTCCCACTTGATCCAATGGTCAAGTCCACATAGGCCATCTCGTAGCCATTTGGCCTTCAAGGTCAAAGACCCTTCTAGTTTATAAACTAGGATCTAGTCAATGCCCAGTATTCATCATGGCTTCTCCTCATTTGGGGGACCTTACAACATTTGCACTTTGAGTATAGGTAGGTGATTGAGAGATGGACATTTGGAGTAAAGCTGAAAAAGTACCATCTATATTTATGATGGTGAATCATACAAATAGAAAATAACACGAGTGAAGTTGAAAAAGTACCATGTAGTGGTGATATTGGTCTCTCCCCATATATCAAGAATTCGCTTCATAAAATCATGAACTACTTTATGGAATTTAGCTCGAGTTCAAGGATTTATTTAGGGTTTCACATTATACCAACTTATACTAGCTTGAGTTGTCTTTCAAAATCTATACTATATTTACATACATATTTTTAAAACTCCCACTTTTGATGACTTGTAAGTTATGTTGCTCAAGAATTTATTGGCCTTCTTTTCACTCATCAATATCTTCTAGGTTACATCATGAGTTGATTATTTCTAGAAGTGGTTCCATTAGACAATGTAGTCTAGGAAAGAACAATGTATACATTGATTTTCTAAGTGTAATATTAGTTTGCATGGGGAGTTCACATACAAAAATTTGCATATCCCAAGAGTTCAATAGAAGGATAATTATATTTTTTGAAACTTACAAAACAATACTTATTAAGGGAGACTACGTAAATTTTCTTTAAAAAAGCTATAGATTTGAATGGAAAATGATATATAAAAATGCAATTGCCTCTAAAGGTGCTCACACACCACATGTATGGAGTGTGGAAAAGGTAAATTGTTTTGAGGCAGAAATGGACTATTCCCAATTTAGGGTTTTCTAATACACTCCTTATGAGGCCCTTTTGGAGTTCATATGTCCCCTAATGTGTGGAGAATGTGTGTTAGTATGCTATTTATCTACTTTGATGAGGCAGATGAATATCATCATCCCAAGCATAAAGTTAAGCAATTATATTGGATACAAAATCCATGTGATTATGATCAATTTGAATACCATCATAAAGGTTAGCACGTTCAATATAAACACCATATGAATTGATAGTAGTAAAATTTGCAAGAAGAAGAACATCTCAAACATTAGTAAGAATTATTAGCAAGAACAACATCGTCTTAAATATCAAAGTTACTTACTTTGACTCAACAATACAATAAAAAAGAAGATCAAGACCATCAACAATTGAAACTTGATTGTTGGGGTTATCATCACCATCAAAATATTTTAGGAGCAATGAAGCCTACATTATCAACAACAATTGATAGGAACAACTAAGAGTATAATCAACAACAATAGGCACATAATCATCAAAGGCAATGACATCAATCATATGCTTGATTTCTTCTCAATAATCACCTACAACCACAAGGGCTCATTGACTATGGAAAAGTAGAGAGAAAAAGATGGGCATATATGGGTTCCTTTCTCACTCAAAAGCATAAATAAAATATGGGCATAGATGAGTTCCTTTACTCACTCAAAAGCATAAAGAAAAGAGCTAGTGAGTGCTCTTGTGTGATATATGAGAGAGAGAGAGAGAGAGAGAGAGAGAGAGAGAGAGAGAGAGAGAGAGAGAGAGAGAGAGAGAGAGAGAGAGAGAGAGAGAGAGAGAGAGAGAGAGAGAGAGAGAGAGAGAGAGAGAGAGAGAGAGAGAGAGAGAGAGAGAGAGTGTGTGTGTGTGTGTGTGTGTGTGCGTGCGTGCGTGTGTGTGTGAGGATGGAGAAGTCTACTCAAACCAACTATACAGTCTAGAGAAGCAACTTTGAAGGGCAAGGAACTTGTCAAAGTTGAAGGCAAAGCAACCTACTATCAAGGTATCTGTCATGTATGGCTAAAAGTTGCTGGGACTTGGGTAAGAAGAGTCCATATTACGGAGAAAATAAAAGATGGAGGAAAGAAGCAACAAAAATCCAAGAGACAGATAAAAGCCAAGTATAGAATATATTTCCTATGTAAGAGCTTGAACTCAATCCTTGTACAACATAAGCATCCAGATAAAGACTATAAATTGAGACTGTGTCTCTATGAAGACCCAATTGAGTTCAGCCCATATGATTCAATGTCTACCACACAAGTTATTAAGCATCAACATCAAGTAATAGGTATGAGGTTTAGAAAAAAGCCCGAAACTATATGAGAACAGTTTGGTACCAAAGGATCCCACAAAATCAATAATAACCTATTTTGAAGCTTCCAATGACTCCTTTTTTAGCCCAAAAATCCTTATTTTCATCTACTACAATAATTGAAAGAGTACTCAAAATAATCCAAAAAAAAAAACCCTATTCGGGATAGTAAAGAACCATAATCTCCTCCAAATTCAAGGTAGATCTTTGAACTCGCTACATGAATAGTAGAAGACTGCATATTTTCCCTATTTGGAATAGTTCACTATAATCATGGAGATCACAAAAGAGTCCTCTCATGCACGCACAGAAGCCTCAATAGATCCTCTTCTAGTCTTCTTCAGTGCTTTCCTTATTATCTTTGCCACCACACAATGCTTTTTCCTCTACTGAATATGCCTATTGCAAGTGCCAAGAAATATTATGTGATTTACATGGTAATTTATTAGAGGAAACCATGGAGGCTTTTACATTGTCTACTCTCTTCTTCCACTTGTCCAAGGTCCATAAAATGGTCACTTTCTTGTTGAGGATCAAGTTCATATCACTTTGCATCACATTGAGGTATAAACCACTTCAAACATCTTGATAGATGTCCATAGAGATAATGTAAAGACAACATAAACACAAGTAGAGAAAAGACACTTCACTATCAAACTTCTCGTAAGTTTTCAACTATTGGAGATAGAACCACACTCAAACCACATGACATTGTGATTCGTGACCCTAGATAAAACAACCAAATTCAATTCCTGTAGTGTGCAACATTGTCTAACAATCTTCTCCAATGCAATTCCATTCAAGACCTTGCACTTCTAAAGGCCTAGAGCCTCAAGCATTGTGCATCTTTGGTTGATTCTTGCTAATCCCATAGGTATCATTCCCACTATGCTCTTTTTGTACTCGCATTCCCCCCAAATCTATAACTTGCAATGATTTTCTCCTCTGATCTTGTATTGTTGAGCTTACACTCTCTAAGGTATACACCTTGAGGATTTTGCCATCCTGCAAGCCCCAGCCATCATTTATGTTTATATAGTTGAAATGGTTTGGGATGTGAGGCCAACGCATGCATCCACCATAGCATTGATAACATGTTGATGACATGCATGAAAGACTCATGCAAGAAGACGCAATGAATGGGGATCACGGGAACATGGCATGGAAACATACCAGCCACACTGACGGTATATAAGGTGTAAGAGGGTATTTTGAGGCATGACAGAAATGATCAAGAAACTCTCTTTTCACGTTCTCAAGCTTCCATGGCTTCTTCTTCTTCTTCCTCTCTCCCTCTTTCTCTCTCTTCTTCTTGCCTTTCTCTCTCCTCTCCCTCTTCTTCTACAATCCTTCTCTCTCTCCTTCCCCTTAGTTAGGACAGTTAGGTCTCTTTCATTAGAAGTGGTATCAGAGCTTTGTCCTTGATCCTTCTCTTTTCCCATAGATTTAGGGCTCTCACAGTTTCCCACAGTTAGAAAACTCCAGTTACATCTCTTTCATAGGTACACAGGAGTACTCAAGCAAGCTATCAGCCCTCTTGAAGACTGTGGCAGCCTTTCTTGGAGCTTTCCCAAGAACCATGGACAAATTTGGAGGCGGGCAGACAATTTTGATAGGTCGTCACTAATTTTCATGTAAGTTTTTTAGGGTTTTGGGCAAAAAGGAGGGTAGCACAATTAGAGAAGGCCAAAAACTCAATTACTTTTCAAGAAGACCTTCTCTCTCCTCTTTCCCCCAAGCTGCCATGGAAGCTCCAGCCCAAGAACCTCAAAAATCTTGCTCCCTCCCTCTTCCTCAGCAAGAATGGCTTGTCCCAAGGCTTTCCCCTCAGTTGGAGCATCATATTGAGTAGCAAAAACTCTGATCTACCCTACCTATAGCCCCCAAGAGCAGCCCTGAAATTTGCGGAGCAAAAAACGGGTTGCTTCCTGGCCTGTTGGACAGCCCCCCTAGCCCTCCTCTCCTTCCTGACCTCAATCCTAGCTCTTGGCAACCTTCTTGGGCAGCATTAGAGGCATCTTCCTCAGCCCTTGGACTCCCCTTTTCACTTCAAGAAACCCTGGTCTAGTGCAGTCCATGGCAGCCATGGAACCTTGGCATCAAGCTCAGAAATCTTGAAGATTTTGATCTCTTCTTGGTCTCGGGGAGTCCCTCTTCAACCTAGCTCAAGATTTTAGCCATCAAGAAGCATGGGAAGAATATTACAAGCAAGATTTGAAGGCATACACTTGTGGGCAACCATGGCTATGGAGTAGAACTTCAATTTCAGCAAGAACTCTTCATGGGAAGGTCCTGAGCCATCCTGCCCCAAGCTTGACTTCACCCTTTCTTGACGAAGCACAACCATTTTAGAGCTATAGAGCATGCGGGGATCAAAGTGGAGCTCTCATGAAGGACTAAGGTGGCATTAGTGGCTGCCTTCTTCGCCAAAAGACTCAAAGTAATCGATTCTTGGCTCTCATTCTCTCCGTTTAATCCTCTTGTTGAATCCCATCCACTTGTTTGAGAGAATGTATGAGTCCAAGTAGATAATAGGAGTCCTAGACATTGAATGCATGCTGAGTATTAATCCTAGTCATTTCCCTTTGATCTTATAGTATTGAAATGGATTTTACTCATGCTGAAGCTTCATTGTGATTATATTATTTCTTACCCATAACCCATTTGGCTTCTTGTGAATTGGCTGAGCCAAGAAGTGATTAAAAAAAATCCATTGTATAAGGGTGAGTAGGCAGTGAGTCACTACTGGTAAGCTCTCTATCCCTATTCCCCATTCCAATTCCACGCACTTCATGAAAAGCCCAAAATTTTGATTCTTGAAATGCATCTCATGCTAGGTGTTTAATTAATAAATGTCTACCATGTATATTCCGGGTGAGGAAAAGCACGATGCCAGGCGAGGTGGCAAGGCAAAAGAGGGGTGATTCCCCCTTGCCCCATCAAAGACCCTGAAGGGGTGCACAACCCGGGGAACTTTGCCCACCTCCCGGTGATCCGGAGCCCAAAGAATTATTGTAGGTGCAGGTACATTTGATGGAATAGACCAAACCCTAATCATTTGAGTCTACAAGCCCCTACATGCATTGGTAATGTCACGAACCATTTGGTAATGTATGGTGGATGCAATGCAAGAAGGGCAGGGTATGCAGTTATGGAAATGGTCTCAGTAATGAACTATGGATGCAAAGGATGTATGGCTTTATGTGGCATTGAGAACCACCATTGAGGCCCTGGATGTCTGGGATAAGACCCTCACCATTGGGATAAGGCATGCTCCTTGAGGGAGTCTTTGTAGGGTATTGCAGACAGCTAGTCCTACATAGTCAACCCACAAAATTTGATTACAGTAAAGACTTCTTGTGCAATTGAGTGTGGGGTCTATAGCTTGATTAGAAGAGGAATCTTCCCCTTCGATCTGAACTAAAAATCTCCCCATTCTGCCTTACGGTTTGGGAGATACACTCAATTTTGTGCTCAGAGGTACTGTGCGATAGGCAGCAGTCCTACACAATCAACCCGCAAAAGTTGATTACAAAAAAGCCTTCTTGTGTGATTGAGCATGGGATCTATAGCTTGATTCGAAGAGGGCATCTTACCCTTCAATTTGAACTAAAAACCTCCCCATTCTGCCCTACGATTTGGGAGATACACTCAGTTTTGTGCCCAGAGGTACTATGGGATAGGCAGCAGTCCTACACAGTCAGCCCAAAAAAGTGATTACAGAAAAGCCCTGATCATTTATTGTCAGAGATATTTTTACATAGTCTTATAGAGGGAATCAAGGGCTTTCATTTGAATCAAAAAGTTTGGCAATCGGAGTTCCCTAGCTCAAGTTATCGTCATTTCTGTAACAAGGGGTCTGGTGGACTGCACTTGGGATGGCAGGCCACAAGGGTAAAGCAAAGGCCCAGGAGGAATTTCAGCATGAAATAAGGGACTCCTGTGCCTCAATGAATGATCCTAGCTCAGCCTAGAAGGATGATGAAGACATGTTTGAAGAGGGTGCCCCTGAGATAGACCGCTTATCTCTGCTCAACCAAACCTTATGCCAACATGAGACCCGTCATGCTGAACGACATCGAGAGATGGAGCAACGCCACAGGGAGATGGAAACCCGCCAAGATCACCATCATTCTAAGATGATGGCCAAGATGGACTTACTCATAGAGTGCATGGGCGCCTTCATCCCCGCCATTGCCCCCCCTCGGATCGACCCAAGGAGCATATCCCTCCGCGTGAGGCCAACCGCCCTCCTCCCTTGGAGTTCGAGCGTAGCCCACAAGGTCTTGGTGGTACCCGTGGCATTCCCCATAGCACTTATGAGATGGGTGAGCCCTCCACTCGACATGATGAGCCCCTCCTTCCCTCCCCCATTAAGAATCCTTCAAGCCCATCCTTGGCACCCCAACTCCCTCGTATAACGGAAGCTACTTGCACACTCAAGGGAATGGCTCCAATGCAAATCTTGGGCAGCATGGAATGCATAGAGTGCATGGGCAGCATGCATATGGCAATGGGCAACATGCACATGGCAATGGGCAGCATGCACATGGCAATGGGCAGTATGCATATGGCAATGGGCAGCATGCATATGGTCATGGGTAGCATGGACATTTTGGACAACAAGGTCCTAATGGGCAATTTGGTCCTCATGGCCTCCATGGGAATTTTGGACATCCAGGGATTGGACAGCAAGGCATGTATGGGCAGCATGTAGCACATGGCATTCATGGGCAGCCAGGCTCAAATGAGCTGCATGATAAGATTGTGTTTACTAAATTCAATGGACAGTCCTCATCCCTAGCTGAACTAGAGGAATGGACCTCTAAACTGGAAGCCTATTTTCTCATCTACCCCCGTACCAATAAGGCAAATATCATTTTAACCTCCCTTCATTTAGAAGGTTTTGCCCACACATGGTGGAGATTCATTCAAAGAGAAAATCAACAGTTTCGTAGTTGGGAAGAGTTCAAGATGCATATGATCCAAGTTTTTGTCTCCCTGGTGGAAAAAGAACGCTTGGCTAGGCAATGGTATCAGTTTTATCAGCAGAATCTCATCGTGAGGGAGTACACCAACCAATTTATGAACCTATCCATCTATGTTGAGGTAGTCAGTGATGAGGCCAAATTGCATAAATACATTTATGGGCTAGATGCGCATCTCTCAGCTGATGTAATGGCTCAAAAGCCAGCCACCCTGTTTGCAACCATACAATTGGCCGAACGCTATGGTCAAAAATACCGCCGCAATGAGGGCATGTAGCCCATTGCAGGACAGCAAAGATATCCTATTAGGCAACCCCTATATGCTAATAATTATCGCAGCAACAATGCTGGGAATGGCAGCCCCAAAATTCCTACTCATCCCACTTTTAATGCTGAAAGGAAATATGGCAATTTTGGGACATCACCACCCTCCAAAAGTGACCCAAAGTATGCTGAAAATAAGACAAGGAATGGCTTCAGTCCTAACAGTCAAAAATTCATTCCTCCCGAAGTTGTCAAGGATAGAAATGCCAAAGGCTTATACTTTAAATGCGAGGATAAGTACATGACTAATCATGCATCCAAATGCCCCTTTAAGAACACCACTGTCAAGTTTAATAGCATGTAACATGTTGGAAGATAGTGACAAGCTGGAAGAGGACATGCATGACAACTCTCCAATGATGAAACTTGCTAAAAATGCTAAATATGAGGAGGATATTGATACCGATCAATTTTATGACTCACCTGACGGATTCCCTTTTGACCCCGGTGGATGCCCCATTGATGACATGCTTGGGAATGACCCTTGGCACCCCTCATTCACCATTATATTAGCTTGCTCGATCTCCATGGATACATGGACCGGCTCTAGGAGCCCGAATACCCTACAAGTGCATGGTAACATTGATGGCAAGAGTGTACACATCCTCATAGATAGTGGTAGCACGCACAGTTTTGTGAATAAATCGACTCTTGGCTGTTTGACATGTGTTCCCACTGAATTACAGCAACCTCTTTGGGTTCAAGTGGCCAACGGAAATGAGGAAGTGAGCTCCCATGTATGCACACAAGTGTCTCTTATGCTGGCTGAAAATTACACAGCAAAGGTGGACTTAATTACCCTTGATATGGGCCCCGTGGATGTTGTTTTGGGATATGATTGGCTTCAGCAGTTGGGAAAAATCTCTATGGACTTCTCTTAGCTGTATATGGAGTTTGTAATGCATGGGCAGCTTGTACACTTGGAGGGAATCAAGGAAAATACAAATTTTCAGCTTATAATAGCAAGACAACTCAAAAAAGAATTCAAGAAATGCTCCCAAATCTTTGTCTTGCATTTGCATAAGGATAATGATGACCAACACACCTTGGGGAAGCAAAATGCAGCACTAAAAGCGCTTTTGGCTGAACATGAGGACCTATTTCAGCCCCCCACTACCCTTCCCCCTTAGAGATCGGTGGATCACCCGATTGACTTGGAGCCCCATGCCAAGCTCATCAATAAACCCCCATATCGACTCTCTAAATGTGAGAGAGAGGAAGTAGCAAAGCAAGTCAAGGAGCTCATTAAGATGGGATTCATAGAGCCTAGCTCTTCCCCTTATGCCTCCCCGGTTCTATTGGTTAAGAAAAAGGATGGATCTTTTCGGTTATGCATTGACTACCGTGATCTCAATAAGATCATCGTCAAGAATAGATACCCCATCCCTCGAATTGATGACTTGCTTGATGAACTCAAGGTAGCACACTACTTCACCAAGATTGATTTGCGATCCGGTTACCACCAAATCAGAATGAGGGTGGGTGATGAAGTCAAAACAGCCTTTCGATGCACTCGCCACATTTCAGAGTGCTTAATGAATAAGATATGGTAGCCATGGATTTTCCAGTTTGTGTTGGTATTCTTTGATGATATACTCATTTACAGCAAGTCACTACATGAGCATCTGAAGCATGTTAGGAAAATTTTTGATGTACTGAGAGAGCACCGGCTATTTGCCAAAGAAATCAAGTGTGTCTTCATGCAAACAAAGGTTGAGTACTTAGGACATATCATTAGTGAAAAAGGCATCCAAGCTAATCCCAAGAAAGTGCAATGTGTCCGGAAGTGGCCCACCTCCACTACCACTATCTCCTTACGTGGTTTTCTTGGCCTCTCCTCTTTTTATCGGAGATTTATTTGCCATTATGCCACAATTGTAGCCCCATTAACAGACAAGCTAAAAAAAGAGGCTTTCCTATGGGATGAATTGGATAACCGCAATTTTCAGCAGCTGAAAGACTTGGTCACTTCAACCCCCATCCTCGTATGCCCCAAATTTTCAAAGGATTTTACCATGCAGTGTGATGCTAGTGGACAGGGTATTGGTGCAGTCTTGCTGCAAGAACACGGGGTAATAGCATTTGAGAGCCGAAAATTGGATGATAAAGAGAGAGAGTTGCATGTCTATGATCACGAAATGTTGGCAGTCATTCATGCTATGAAAAAGTGGCATCACTACTTGTATGGCAGCAGATTTAAGGTGAAAAGTGACCACCGTATGCTCAAATACTTCTTGACTCAGCCCAACCTCACTCCCAAACAACGTAGATGGGTGGCTACCCTACAAAACTATGACTTTGAGATTACCCACACCCGTGGCAAGGACAATGTAGTGGCTGATGCACTCTCTCGCATGTGGGCATGCAAGGTTTCATCCATCACTGAGCTCCACCATGATTGGATTGAAGAGCTCCATCACTGAGCTGCACCATGATTGGATTGAAGAGCTCCAAGAGGCATACTTGCTTGATGCTGAATTCAACCCTCTTTTCCAGAAATTACAGCAAGGTGTCATGGATGACAATTCCCAATATCAGCTCCACAATGGCCTCATTTGGATCCATGGCCGTATTGTGATTCCCCATGCCTCTCCCTTCACCCAAAGGATCCTTGAAGAGATGCATTCTTCACCGATTGTTGGGCACTTAGGGGTCTTCAAAACATATGACCGAGTTTCAAAAAGCTTCCATTGGAAAGGCCTATGGTGGGATGTTAAAGACTTTGTGTCTCAATGTGTGCCTTGCCAACAAAATAAAGATAGCACTCTTAAACCGGGTGGATTGTTGCATCCTTTACCTATCCCCGAAGGAAAATGGACCCACATTACCATGGATTTCATCACTGGTTTACCTAAAACCAAGAAGGGTTGGGATAACATCTATGTGGTAGTTGACCGACTCACTAAAGCAGCCCATTTTATCCCTACAAAATCCCAGTTTACATTATCCCAGGTTGCCACTTAGTTTATGGAGCATGTTTTTAAGTTGCATGGCTTACCCCAAGTCATAGTACATGACCAGGACACCAAATTTATGAGTCAATTTTGGCAGACAATTTTCAGCTCCATAGGGACCAAATTGGCTCTGTCCACAGCCTATCATCCCCAAACGGATGGGCAGACCGAGAGAGTCAATAAGTGGCTTGAAACTTATTTGCGACATTTTTGTCATGATGTGCAGAATTCTTGGGACATATGGTTGCACTTGGCTAAATTTTCTTACAACAACTCCACTCATTCGAGCATTGGAGTCTCTCCCTTCGAATCATTGTATGGTTATCAAGTGCCCCTTCTTATCGTGATCTTCAATGAAAAGCTCAACCCCCTTGGAAAAGAAGAGTTGGACCGCATGCAAGCTCTACTTCAACAATGCAAGGTAAACCTCAAAAGGGCTCAAGAGCACATGAAGCTCCATGCTGATGCAAAAAGAAGACCCCTTGGCTTTCAAGAGGGTGAATTGGTACTCCTCAAGGTCCCCAAGTCCCGTTATGCCACAGTAAAGGACGGTTCTTGCAACAAGTTGGCACACCGTTACTATGGGCCCTACAAGATCATTAAGAAGGTCGGGGACTTGGCTTATCATCTCCAACTCCCTCCCACCACTAAGATCCATGATGTCTTCCATGTGAGCCAATTGAAACCTTTCATTGGCACTCCCAAAGATCATGTAGAGAAGCTACCACCCATAGATGAGGAGGGCCTTATTCAGTACATTCCTGAAGTGGTCACATTGGGCAACGTGAAAAGCAACTCCGCATCCGTTCCATACATGAATACCTGATCAAATGGCAAGGCCTACCAATAGAGGAAGCCTCTTGGTGCCCAGCATCTATATTGGATGAATTTCCACACCTCAAGGAGGCCGTATTAGCTCGAACTTAACCATGACACTTGTTTTGGGCTACAGTCTGCATTTGGACAGCCACCTATTTTGTACCAGATTTGGTCCTGGTCCATTTTCAGCCCCATCCTCCATACATGGGCTGAAAGTACACCTTGAGGGCTCCGTGCCAACACCTTACTTGCCTCGATCGGAGTTCCCTAGTGGAAGTTATGGTTGTTTTTCTCCAGCTATACCATCTGGGACAGCACACTAGTAATTCCTGGACAGCCCTTTATTTTGTACCAGTTTTGGTCCTGACCTGATTGCAGCCCCGCCCCACCCACATGGGCTGAAAGTACATCTCATAGGCTCCGTAATGACACCTCAACTGTCCCATTCGGAGTTTCCCACACAAAGTTATGGCTGATTTCCTTTAGCACACCCTTACAGTCCATGACTACATCCCTTGTTTTTTAGGACAAAAACTTTATGAGATAGGATGGTTTGTAATGAACGGGGATCACGGGAACATGGCATGGGAAGATACCAGTCACACTGATGGTATATAAGGTGTAAGAGGGTATTTTGAGGCATGATAGAAATTATCAAGAAACTCTCTTTTCACCTTCTCAAGCTTCCATGGCTTCTTCTTCTTCCTCCTCTTCTTCTTCCTCTCTCCCTTTTTCTCTCTCTTCTTGTCTTTCTCTCTCCTCTCCCTCTTCTTCTGCAGTCCTTCTCTCTCTCCTTTCCCTTAGTTAGGACAGTTAGGTCTCTTTCATTACAGAAGATAAGTCTAGGGCCTCAAGGTAGGGGTAGAAAGGGGGGGTGTAAACCACGTGGTGACCCCCAAAACCTTCCATTAATATATATACAATTTAAAACTTTAAATGCTTATGTGGCAATGTTTGGTTAGAGGTAGCTATTTACACATTTCAATATATTCTTGGTGCCTTCTCTATTTAAATTTATGATCAAATTTTGTATTATTTTGCCAAATATTTAATATAAAGATTTAAAGTAGTGGTGTTGCACCATTTTATGTTCTAACATATAGAGAGGCTATACCACTTTGACATTTTTGGAAGGATCCATAGCTCTTATTTGCATTAAATGCTTATGTCTATATTTGTTTCTCTACTTATGTGCAATAGCATAGCAAATCTTTGTTGTTTAAAGAATTTTCACCTAAGAAAAATTTCCCTTCACTAGATAAAGGCAAAGGCCTTACACATGAGGATAAAGGTCATTAATAGCCTTGAAATATTTGGGGAATAGTTAAGACCCCATGGTAGATGATGTTGTAGGAGTATACATGGGAGCATCTTAAGCCTATCTCTAGAAAGAATGAGGAAAAAATAATTTATACCCACCTATGAAAATAGGTTTAAAATCATAACACATGTGAATGTAGAAGAACCAAAAATGAAAAATGAAGATAAAGGTTCTAAAGCATGCTTTCTAATAACATGGTTTAGATAAGCTTATCACCAGTTAGGAGGTGCAAACCTTCAATTTCACAACTCTTTCCATAGCCTTAAAGGGGTGCAAAAAAGTCTAAGAACAAAAGAACATGGTGTTAAAAGGTTGTAAAAGTCAAAGATTAAACATCCGTAGTCTAGCAAATGTTTATATGGCAAGTTCAAATTTTCTTATTGGTAAGGTTGCATGTGGTAGTTGTTTAATGTTTGAATAGGAAGCTATATTTCGAGGAGGAATTAATCATCAGACCTATCTTAGGGGGGAGATGCATTTCTCTTTAGATGTTTACTAGTTGGTTGCTAACTACATGTTTTGTGGTTATGGGATTGCAAAACTCGTAAACTTGCACCTCATTCACTGCACATTTTTGTCACCAAAGGCTTCCCTTTGTTTATAAAAGAGGATGGATGGCACACTTTACATGCAACAGATGGTTCACTCTATGTGTAATGTTCTATAACTGAGTTTAGAATGAAAATCTCATTTATTGAGAAGTTCAGGTTGTTTCACTCTAGATATGAAGAAGTTTTGCACGGTAGATCTTAAATTGAGAAGAGAACGTTTGTTGGAAGTTAGGGTTGCCATTGATGATAAGTCTAAGGTAGAGGATCATGATAATGACACTGATTTTGGAAAGAAGAAATGATATTTATTGAGAATATCATGTTGTTTCACTCTAGATATGGAGAATCGTTGCAATGTAGATCTTAATTTGAGAAAAGAACGCTTGTTGGAAGTTAGGGTTGTCAAAGTATGGCCTAATGTTTTTGTTGGCATTTAGAACTTGTCAAATTTGGGAGCTACAAGAAAAAGTCCTTTGAGTATCAGAGAATAAACAAAAGGGAAAAAAGATTAAGCAAGTTCATGATGATTCAAATGAAGGGGGAAGTCATGGAAGATTGATGTGACTATTTATGAATATGAAACTACCATCATAGTAATCTACATAACATACGAATGATGAGAAGGTGCTACTTGCAACTCTCTCCAAGGTTATTTGAGAAGGACCTATCTTTAGAATAATGGCAATAGAGCTAAACATATGAGTATTAACCTTCACAATATACTCATTCTTGCTTCTATTTATAGGCATTAGGTGTATATGAAAGTAGAATAGACAAACATAACACCTCAAATTTTCCTAATTGAAGGAAGTTTATCTTGAATACCTCAAATTTGGTTCATCAAATGTGTTAAAAGGTCTCTTCCTTGATTTTAAGGTCTTGCTAAGTTTCAGTTCTTTGCATAATGCTTATTGTGCCTTGTTATGTCCAATTATCTATATTATTTTGTACATTTGGAACCATTAAACAATAAAAAACTGATGCCTACAACCCTTGGCAAAAAAAAGTTCCTTATCCATATTGAAAGGGCAATGCAAGAGAAAACTTGAAGATTGTTAAATGAAAAGTACAATGCAAAAAGCCTAGTTTAGAGATGAGATCATTTAGTTATTCCTTGAATATTCTCAAGGAGCTTCTTATAATTTTGTTCATGGAGTGTTCATGAATATGTGAATAATCTCATTAGTATAAATGATAAATAGTATTATTATACCCTATGTATCAATATATTGCATTGGATTTGACATGATGCGAATCCACAAATGAATATGGATTCAAACATGCTTGGGTCTACTAATGATGAGAAATAGTTTACTTACCACTATGAGATTTTAGACATGATTTATGATTTTAAGAAGGTGATTGTAGCTTGATTGTTATATGCAATTATCTATAGTGTTTTGTACATTTAGAACCACTAGAGAGTAAAAAGATTGGCGAAGGTCAAGCTACCTTGGCAACTAATGCCCCCTCCCCCCCCCAAAAAAAGTTCCTTATCCATATTGAAAGGGCAAGGCAAGAGAAATTTGATTTTTGCTAAAGGAAAAGTAGAACACAAAAAGAGATGGTAGAGATGAGATCATTTAATCATCCCTTGAGTCTTCTCAAGGAGCTTCTTATAATGTTGTTCATGCATATGTGAATAACCTCACTAACATAACCAATGAACTATATTGTACCTTGTGTATTAATGCATTCCATATGTACTTGACATGCCAAAGTCTAGTATTAATTATGGATTCAACATGCTAGGGTTTACTAATGATGACAAGTCATTTACTTATTGTGAGATTTTAGAGATGATTCAAGATTTTAAGAAGGTGAATGTGGCTTCATTGTTTAGGATGGCCATATTTGATAGCATGAGTCAACCCAATAGTGTGGAACATACATTTAAGAATGAACTCCATAGTTCTGATTCTTTTATATGGCATGATCATTTTATTGATATCTGTAGTTATTATTAAATTAAATATATTCTATTTTAAATATATTTACTCTTTTACTTCTTACGTATTTAAGTATAAAGCATTTATAGACCACATACTTGGTTTTTGGTTCAAGAGTTGCTTTAAAATGATAAGGTGAGCTAGTGAGAGAATTGGGGATGACTCTAAGAAATTGTACATTTTGGACTGATAAACTATGTGGAAAATCCTAGTGAAATTAAAATATAGATGTAGAAGATGCCTCATGTATCCTTGGATACATAATATTCTTAAAATTTGAAGCAACTCCCATTTCGATTTTCCCTAATATATTCAAAAAAGTGTATAGATCTTCTTTCATAACTTTTTTTCAAAAATACTCAAGTTTTAAGCTTTAATATTAATCTTTAAAAAAATGAAAAATTGGCAAACATTGGCCATTAAAATCAACCCTAAGGAGAATGTGTTCACATAACTTGTGGATGAAAGCAATACTATTGTCAACTCTTACCAAAAGACCACAATGATTGACCAATGCATCTTAGACCTTTTTTAGGCACATATAATGCTACTATGATCAAGCTTTTAGTAATCATTTGTATAGAAAAATATGATTTTCAAGTATCCTTTAGAAATATGTGTCATTAAGGCATTATGAAGTTACCTAATGAGGAAGAGGAAGTGGGAGCCAAGCTTAAAGAAGACACTAAAAGGACCATGGTAGCATTTGAAGAGGCTATATCTCCACTACTTGATGTGTTAGGGGACCTAGTTGATGTAGTAGATGTTGAACTATACGAATTTCTTAAGGCATATGGAGATAAATAAGGAGACAACTAAAGTTACCAAGGGAGAAAGAAGAGGAAAGAGTTGCCTAACTAGATGCTAGTAGTGTGACTATTCTTTATGTAATTATCTTGCATATTTAGCATATTTTGGCTTATTTTCAATGTTGTATTAACAATTATTGGAATTATATTAATGTAAATATTTTGAAGTTAGTCACTTACTATCTTGTTATCATCTTATTTTAGTGTCTTGTAAGTAGTTCCTTCTCATTCTTATGTTGACAATATTGGGATATTTTCTTTTGAAGTTAGTCACTTTCTATCTTGTTATCATCTTATTTTAGTGTCTTGTAAGTAGTTCCTTCTCATTCTTATGTTGACAGTATTGAGATATTTTATTTTGAAGTTAGTCACTTTATATAGGGCTACTAGAGGTCAAACTTGAAGGTCATATTGCTAGTCTTCCATGGAACACCATGTAATTAGAACGTTGGGGATAAAGGCACATGTGCCGATGTTGCCTTGTATTTACTTCACACACCATGGCCACACACCTATACATAGTGCCCATCAATATCACTTTATTCTTTATTCTTTGAATGACTATTGAATAAGGAAAGGTCAGCCACATAATGTGGCTATTGGAATTTCCACATACATTGTCTCTCTCCCTTGCTCTCTTGCTTCATCCACCATAGCTCTTGTTTCCATTTGTGTGTTTCCACCTGAGCTCTACCTTTCAAAAAGTATCAAAGCCAACCATTCAAGGATCTTATTCATCCTTTGCTTTAGCTGATATTCAAATCTTTAGCTCAAGGTTTCATGGCAGCCATTGTTTCTTCCTCATACGATCTGCATCGAGTTTTTCCTTCTTTAAGCTTGTTTCAACTTTCTCCGAGTTTATCGAGAAGCTTATGAGGATTTAGTTGAGCCTTGTTGAGTGCTTACTGAGCTAATGTGTAGCTATTCTATTCAATTGAGTGGATACAAAGCATATTGCAAAAGTCATGGATAGCTATGGTAGCTTGACAACACTTTTATATTTTGGACATAACTTTTTATATGACATCAGATTCAAGTGTTCTATAGCTAGAAATAAAGAGTGTAATAAGAGCTACAAACGTAAGCACTCACAGAGTTGATTCCGTGTAGTTTTCAATTCTCTATTTTACACAAAACAGAATAGTTATGGTTTGGGTAGTAAACAGTGAGCTCCATTATGCTTGCTTAATGCCTCAATGATGCTATTTTGGTGCCTAGATAGTATGTTTATGCTTTCGGATGCTAATTGAATTTTTTAGAGCTTGATTAGCTCAATTTGGTAGAGGTTTATTGCTATCATAATAGTTTGAAATCAGTGTATGAGCCGGAATATGGTTATGACATGCTTTAGAACTTGGATTTGAGCTACATTTGATGTACTTGGGATTTGGTTAGTTTCTTTTCTGCTTTCGTGCTTACTCACTTTATAAGGATATTGAAACTTCACTGGACACTTATGCTCCCAGATGTATATGTGATGCACTTGGACTTCTTGGATGCTTTGATGCATGTGTCTTGAGTTTTTCTTGCTCACTTTGCATTTTAAATTCACTTTGAGTGGGAGATGCTTGTACTTACTTCCGTAGAGCTTGGTTCTTTGAGACATTGGGACTCTTGATTCATGTATATACTCTCTTGTATGATATTGGATGCAATTACCTTTGCTTGTGGGCTGATTTGATTTTGTATGCTTTTGACATTAGTACTTACCTATGTCCAGTAGTTTGTTAGTGATGTATATGCTTATGGGATGTATGGCTTATTCACAATTTGAGTTTGTGATAGTCTTTGGTACTAATGGTCTATGCTTAGTCACTGCTAGTTGCATTCTTTATATCCCGATTGCTACTTGGATATCCTTGATAGTGGGAGCTTGCTTTCTTGGCTATTTTTCCATAGTTGGATTGACATAGATTGCTATCTTCATTTTAGCATTGCTGTAAGTATAGTTTTTAGCATTGTCTTGGAGAGCAAACATGGTACTTTGGCAGTTTATTGCTTACAATTGGTGGTAACTTTGTACTTTGCTATTCCCTCATGTTCTAACATTGTTTTAGCCGAGTTTTGGGGACTGATTTGTAGTCATTTATAATAGCCCATTCTCTTGGATTTTGCATCGATATACTATCATCATGATTGGTTCTTCAAATGATAGTGCTATTTTAATATTGAAAATCTTGATGGCACAAATCTTACATATTGGAAGCTACAAATATGGCAAGTACTAGTGCGAAAGAAGTAGGTTAGGCCTTTGAAAACCAAGAGTGTAAAACCCGAAGGCATTGATCAAGATATTTGGGATGAGTTGAATGAGCTATGTAAATCCACTCTTATATTATCATTATCAAAACATATTTATTTCAATATTGTGGCACTTGAGGATAATGCTTGGTAGTTATGGAAAATGATATGCAATCTTTATGGCAAGTAAAGTCTTGCTTCATAGATGTATTGGTTGAAACAAGCTCATGGACCTAGTCATGAAGGAAGGGACTAGTGTGTCTGCACATTTGAATGAGTTTCACTTGATTTTCAGCCAGTTGACTTCTCAAGGCATTGAGTTTAAGGATAATCTTCCTCCCTTATTCTTGCTTGTGATACTTCGCAAGTCATGGGATACTTTTTATACTTCCATGTATATTGATATACCTAAGAATGATTTGAAACTCCAGGATGTTGAGGGTGCCTTATCCACAAAGGAGATAAATAGAAAGAATGTGGATGCAACCTATCCTTCTTATGTATTGATAGTTAGGGACATACATGGTGGTAAGAGTAGTAATGACCATTGTGGTAGAGACTCAATGAGGTCTTAGTCTTGTGGGCAGTCTTATAGTAAGTCCCATGGTCATAAGGCCTCTCATATATGTCATCACTATTGAGAGCAAGGTCATATTAGGCCACAGTGCCATAAGATGCACGATGATAAGAACAAGGAGAAAGGAAAGAGCAAAGTGTAGGAAAAGTATGATAATGGTAGCATTCCTAGTAAGTCTAGTGTGAAAATTGAGGAGATAAATGCCCTAGAACTTGAGTTTGATTATGATTATAACTTGATAGCTTATTCTCTTGATGTTACTCACTTGGCTAATGCCTTATCCAAATTTTTTCAATGTTGGCTACTTAATTAAAGAGTTCTTTCCATGTTACCCTATATAGGGTTTGGTTTCATTCCTATTGCAACATGACAAGTTCTGTGAAACTAGGAAATGACTTGGCATTGGTGATGTTTGCTTCATGAAGTACTTTTTTTTTGCATGATGTATGCCATGTTTCGGTGTTGACCAAGAGCCTACTCTATGTTACTTTTTGTTGGATTGTTGGATGATGCAAGATATCGTGTATCTTTTGGCAAATTAGCATAGAAGATTACTCATGGGAATCTTGTCTTTTCTCAAGGTGCCAAGGTTGGCAGCCTCTATCCCTTCCTTGTATCTAGATCAATTGACCATGTTTTGGCTGTGGTTGACATACCACATGTATCTTTATGGTATCATCACCTTGGGCACATATCCCTAAAATGAATGAAAATGCTTTCTTGTTTGCAATATCTTTCACCACTGTTTGACTATAAATGTTTTGATTCATGTGATCATTGTCTTTATAGCATGTAGATACACGATTCTCATAATAATTCTAGCATTGCACACATGGATGAGCCTCTAGCTCTTGCTCATCTTGATGTATGTGGTTCGATGCCTTGTTAGTTCCCTAGGTGTTGCAAAGAATTTTTTGACTTTCATTGATGATTATTTGCATAAGGTGTGGGCATATACCATAAAGAAAAAATTGGATGTATTAGCTATCTTTCAGTGTTGGTTTTCTCTTGTTGGGTATAGGCTAAAATTCCTAAGGTTAGATCATGGAGGTGAATATGTCTCTAAAGAATTTCAAGAGTTTTGCAATGATTGGGGTATTAAGTGTAAGTTAACTGCCCCTCACACCCCACCCTAGAATGATATTGTAGCACACATGAACAAGACAATTCAAGAGAGAGTCTATAGTATGATTAGCCAAGTAGGCTTACTGCAACATTTTTTGGCTGAGGCAATTACTACTATTGTACACTTGATAAATAGATCTCCATACACTACTATGGGTTGTCAGGTTGCAAACAAGTATGATATAGAGAAAAACATCTATTATATGCCAATTTGCGTGCCTTTGGATGTGAGGGTTTTTTCCATGTTCCCAAGGACAAATACAATGAGTTGGATCCTAAATCAGTGAAATACGCCTTTCTTAGTTATGGGGGTGAAGGTAAGATGGGCTATTACTTATGGAATGTGCATGCTAGGAAGGTCATTTGTAGCCATGATGTTGTCTTCCATGAGGTGAAGATGCATAAGTAGATTAAGTAGATAGTTGAGATACATAGGGTGATATTTCAAGAGGAGCCTCTTGTTACCATACAACTAGCTAGATAGCCTATTAGTTGATGTTCTAGTTGCCCATGATCATGATATTGGATAGGATGTATAGGCCCCATAGCTTGCGGTCTACTAGAGAACATCAGCCTGACCAATTTAATCCCTCTGTGGACTATGTTATGGTGACAAATTCTAGTGAGCCCCTTACTTATGAGGGGGGCATTTGTAGAGGTGATAGTCAGTCTTGGGAGAGGGCTATGCACTCAGAATATGACTCATTGCAGAAAAACTATACATGGGATTTGGTTCCTTTGTCCAATGGGAAACATGCATTCCCATACAAGTGGGTGTACAAGTTGAAGAGTACCCCTAGATACCCCAACCCAGCATGTAAGGCCATACTAGTTGCTTGTAGTGAAAGTGATGGTGAGAGAAAGAGAGAGAGACAATGAAACAATGAGATAAATAATGAATCACACATTTTTATTGCACACTTGCTTACACACTTGCATTGCAATAGTTGAGAGTACACATATATATACAATAAAGGTCTAGATATGGTAAGTTCTCTTAGTGAAGTATCCTCCACATGTTCTAAATCTATCTTATCTAGTTATTCTAAATATCTAGATATTGTCTTTCTAGATATTCTCTAAGTACATGTTCATATGAGTACATTCTAACATTTTTCCTCTCTAGAAAAATATAATGATTTCTTTTAATATTGACAAAGAGATAGATGTGAGGGGCCTTCATTTAGTAGAGTATTGGGGTTGTCCATCAAAGAGTTTTCTATGTATTCCATTTAGTAGAGTATTGTGGTTGTCCATCAAAGAGTTTTCTATGCATTCCACTTGTTGACAAGAGAGAGTGAATACTAGACTTAATGAAGATACAAGGATGGAACATATGTGTTGCATGATGTGATAGAAATATCTTGTGACAAAGACTTTAGATAAGGGAGAACATTTAGAGTTTAATAAAAGAGGTGAGAGTAAACATGTGGCAAGGATAAGGAGCTAGGAAACTATGTGAAGCATATGTGTGTTGGCAGCACAGAGTAATAAGGTAGTCTATGTAAGTGAGTGTAATGTCCCCATTACTTAGTTTATTTTAATGTGTGTATACATTCCAAAGAAAATTGATCTAATTATGAAACTAACTCTCATTATGAAGATAATTATTATTATTAATGAGGTATTATATGCCAGTTCACTTATTAAAACTATGTTTGTAGCATAGAACAACAAAACGAACTAGCCTAGTGGATAGTCACTTGGCAGTTAAGTGCACTTGGGTGACGACACTGCTAGGATGGGTGACATCTCGAGAAGATTTTCCTACAAGCTAGTGGGAGCTTCTCGCGCACAGCCAATGGCACCAACGAAGCCTTTGTAGGCCGTTGCTAAGTATGCCAAGGCCAAGATGCCCAAGTTGCTGCCTTAGTCATCATCTTAGTCGTAAGCCTTGGAGTGATGACCGCTCAATGACACACCATGCGGTGCTCACCCATAGATTCGTAAATTTTTATCTTCGCGCTACAAAAATGGAGCTCCCTCTCTGATGTCATCAGAAGCACTAAAAGAAAGCGTTCTCTCTTTGTCATCGATGATATCATTAAAACATGCTAAAAAGAAAGCATCCTCTCTTTTACCCCCCCTCTACAAAACTATAAATTGAGGACTTGGGGATGACCAAGAGAAGGGGAATAAGAGCAATCTTGACGAGGACGAGATGCTAATCAAGAAGGAGGAGACTCTATTCTGCGAGACGAAGAGACATCATTCCATTCAACCCAAGGAAGGGGATACGCAGAAGGTCTCTCATCCTCTTCTTCGAGAATAGAAGACACTGAAGAACTTTATCCTATTCTATCAATCCAATTAGAAGTCATACCTCTACTCTCCTCCCTATTCCATCTACTAGAGAGAGAGAATTATTGCTCTCCACAAGGCAAGAAGAACCATCCGCGAGGCCTACATCATTGAATCCCGCAATAACCACCATCATCATCGAGAATCTTACACCCTTGCCAACCAGTATTACTGCTGTGTCCTTCTTCTTCTACAAATCATATTTTTGTCATGGCCCTAAAGAAAAAAAATTCAAAAGCGAAAGCAGGAACGACCCTACTAACGTGGAAGGAACAACTGGAGTTGCGAGCACGGAAGTCACTAACGGAGTCACGGACGCAGATAACAACCCTTTACCAATCGCGATACCACAAGTTTTGCAAAATAAAATAAAATTGAATTAAATAGAAATAAGATAAGTTTCTTAAGAAATACTACGATCTTAGAGTATTCACTTGGTAAATTATTAGAACATCTTATAGGCTAGAAACTGTTAGGAAAACTATGAAATTCTAGAACTCAAGAGAAATCATGAGGAATTTTTCAAGATGGATTAGTCAAGGATATAGTTCAATCTAGAAGCTTTGATAGAAGATTTTAAGACCGGAAAGAAATTGACTTAAGGCCAAGAAACTTGGTTACAAGAATAAACCTTAAACTGTGGAGTTAGAGACCCAAAAATCTAGATACCCTTAGTTAAGTTCCAAGGTGAAGAGTTCATTATGTGAAATTCAAGTATCGATTACTGCTAGATTAATCATCACTTGAAAGTTGCATGATTGATTGAAGTCATAACTGCTTGAAGACATCAATCTTGTTTGTGATTTTCTAGATTAAATTCTGATTGAATTAAGTATTGGAACATATATAAATTGAGGAGCCCTATACCTCTCCCAAGGATAGGTGTTGAATCTCCATGCTAAGAAGGGATGTTTTTTTTTCCGCCGCAGAAGCATGGAGCGACTCTGATGGCGAAAGGTCTTCTCTAGGGGGGCTCTGGCTAGTAAATCCTTTATGCACCTAGGAACTACTTGGTCCCCTGTATGGCCAAAGTTCTACTTGGGACCAAGTTCTACTTGGGACACCTAAAATGCTAGCTATAGGTGGATTTGATCTTGATGACGTGCAGATGCACTGCCAAATGAGGCAGCACATGAAATTGTAAATTTTCTCCTATATGGGTAGGAAAACACACATTATGGAACATAATCAATGAGTTTGTTTTATTCTGATTGTATGTTTGTGAGTAAATTATGCAAACAAAAAACTGTGCATAAAATGACTCTTTTTAATTAATGAAACTTTTTTTATATGTTTCACGTAATGTGGTAGGTAATTAGATAAGTAAGAACTTCCATAGAGGGAAGCGGGTGGATGAATTCCTGATGAATCCAGTCCGCAGGGTAGTCTCGGTTAGCTAAGAGGTTTCCCCAAAAACGAACGCTAGGAAGAAACTCTAGGAAGGGCCGATTCGTTGACTTACCTAGGGTTTGGTCTCAAAAACCGAATTGTAAATTATCTTAGGGGAAAGGTACGACGGCTGTGCCAGAGCATTGTGAGGGACTTCATAAATCCTTAGTCTGCTACTACTGGAAAAAAGCGTTGTTCTCCATGAACCAAGGGTAATGGCAATTGCTTCTTCCAGACAAGAAGCCTCTCAAAGGGCACCTTCGGAAGTGAGCTAGTTGTTGATAGGTGGATGTTAGGTCAATTAGGAACCTTCAGGTCAGTCCTTCGTGGGTAACGGCAGGATGCTTCCACTGCAAGGTAGACTTAGGGTTAACTAGCTGATCATTTTGGTTAGAGTATGGATGGCGGCAATTGGAAGGTAAACTCTGGGTGACTACTAAACATCACTCATCATGTAATCAAGGCACTACGAGGGATTTCAAAATCCTAAGTCTGCTACAGAAAAAAAGTGTTGTACTCCATGAACCAAGGGTAATAGCAATTGCTCCTTCCGGACAAGAAGCCTCTCGAAGGATACCTCCGGATGTGAGCTAGTTAATGATAGGTGACTGTTAGGTCAATTTGGAACCTTGAGGTCAGTCCTCTGTGGGAAATGGCAGGATGCTTTCCCTGCAAGGTAGACCTAGGGTTATAGAGCCGGACAAAATCATATCATTCTGGTTAGAGTACAGATGGCATCAGGTGGAAGGTAAACCCTAGGCGACTACTAAAATGTTACTCGTCATGTAATAAAGGCGGGTACGTTACAATCCTCCATAGCTCTTGCTTATGCTTATGTGCTTCCACTAAAGCCCTACCTTTCACAGAGAAAGTAGTATAAGAAAATATTTTTGAACTACTTCACATACTCATTTGTGAATTGAATTATGTGTGTGTGTATCCTTGACTCAATATATATGCATTCGAGAACCTCTTGGATTAAGCATATGCATATTAGAAGTGAAATTGTGCACTTGTTAAGAAATTTATTATGGTTGAGTTCCACTTTGGGTTATTAACTAGAAATCTTTATTATGGGCCTTTAGCTCTTTGATATTCCAAATAAAACCTTAATGAGTTGTTGATACTAGTCATAAGGAGAAAATTGCTAGCCGTACCTAGTATTGGCATATTTCATAGCTTTCCATAGTATTGGTATATTTATCCTACTTCTTAACTTTTCCACCTTCTTGCCAATGTAATGGGTACTTGTTACATCAACAATATGGTGAGGTATAGAGCATATCAATTGAGCAAAGACAACTGGTTTTGACAAGATTTCATGGGAACATTATTATGTTGTAGAAAACTCTTATGATCAAATTCTAAGCACACAATAGCTCTAGAACTTTTGTCAATTATTGCAAGGATTCATGATATTATCCCCTCTATTAAAATTTAGTATGGTAGTGCTAAATCACATTTGAAATGTGTTGATGGTTGTGTTTCAAACATGAAATTGCATACAAAAACCTTGAGATAATGTACATCATATTATTGAGAATTATGTTGATCTTCTTGATTTTTAAAAGCAATATACGTTTTAATATTTTCAAATTTTAAATTACAAATTATGTGAAAATCTTTATTCTTTAAATAGTGTTTCATGAATCAAAATTGAGCAAAAGTTTGATGGCCTTCATCGGCATGATCAAGGACTTGATATTATGCTTGTAGAATTGCGAGGATATAATGTAGCCTTGGTTAAATATGTTTATGCATATAAACCTAGATCTTCTCTTACTTGAAAGGTCCATGTGGTTACATATAATTCTTTTTTCCTTATTAGGAAAAGAAATTCTTTTCCATTAAAAACTAAAGAAAGGGGATTCTACATGTCAACTCTTTTGCTTAATCTACATGTCAACCCTTTTGCTTAATCAAGAAAGGAATCTCTTTGAGGATGCAACATAATTAAAGGGGATTTCATAATTCAAAGCTTATGTTCAAGGGTTCCAACCTACAACAACATCTCGTAGACTTAGTCAATCACCCTTTGGAATTGTTTTCAAATTCCAATCAAAATCCCAAAAAAAAATTAAATGTTGGAAAATATTTTTAAAACCAAACAAGTCGGGTTTTGAGTTAAAAATTTTATGATGATTACAAGAGTGTTATCAAAATTATAACAAAATTGCAAGAAAATAAGATGGTGATTTAATTCATACTTATGGATTCTCAATATTGTTTAATTGCCACATGATTGTAACTTGTCATATGTAGGCTTATAACTTTGATAACAAAAAGTGTTGAAAGCATGGGAGCTTTATGCTTAGACAAATACTCACAAGCCATGGTCAAATGCTTAATTTCTTAGTTTTTTTGTGTAGTAGCTAGTAAAATTGAGTTGATTTGCAAGAGGATAGGGGGCTTTAAATTGATTCATCTATAAGAAAAATTAGGATTTTATTGCTTTAATTTTATTGTTTTTATTTAGTAAGGTTTTTTAAAAATTAATTTCAAGCAAATTTGCATGTATTTTGCTTATATTAGATTGCCTTATTTCATTTTATGGAAGATTATGAGGGAATAAAGCTACTAAGACAATGGATTAAATAAAACTCATATGTATGTGAGTGTATATATGCTTCTAAGAACCTCTTGGATTAAGCATATGCATCTTAAAAGTGAAATTGTATATATGCTTCTAAGAACCTCTTGGATTAAGCATATGCATCTTAAAAGTGAAATTGTGCACTTGTTGAGAAATTTTATTATGGTCAAGTTCCATTTTGGGTCATTTACTAGAAGTCTTTACTATGAGCCTTTAGCTCTTTGGTATTCTAAATAAGGACTCTATGCAATTCCTATCATCTTTTGCATAACATCATTTTCTCTATTGCACAATCTACATGCCATGGGTCAAGTCTTTCCATCATTTTCTATGTTTCACAATCTACAAGTCATAGTTCATGTCTTTGCCTATGTTGTACACTTGGTTTTGTAGAGTTTCTTCTTTGTGACATCCCATCAAAATTTCTATAAGGTTATAATTAAAGGATAGATTTTATGTTCGAATTAGACAAGTTCTCCAAACATCGAGAAATATTTTTAAGATGAACTTGAAAATGGAGTGACATTGATTGAATTCCATGACATAGGGAAGTTTTAAGTTGATGTCATGCATTGGTAGCATGTTTCATTATGTGGTTCATGTGTTGTTATATCAACTACATAAAAAACTGGAGAGTTTATTAGGTGTGAATGGTTGTTTATAGTTCATACAAGTGCAACCAAGCCTACCTTGCATTATAGCAAGATCACCCTCAATACACTTGGCTCCTCTTGTTGAAAGAACCAATTGGACATGTCAAAATTGTCCCAAGCTTCTTGATGAGATGGTTTTTTGTTGGGAGATGTCACTTATTATGGGGGAAACCATAAACCATTTTCTAGGAGCACATCATGATGTGACTCATTATGACTTTTATATCACAAATCTACTATTTAGAAGTTCTACGAGCTATAGTGACTTGTTGCATCACAAAACTACTATTTTGAAGTTGCATGAGCCACAATGACTTCTCACATCACAAAGCTACTATTTCTAAGTTGTGGTATGTGAGAGCAATTTTAGACATTTGTGAGACATATGAGTGTTCCTTGTTTCTATGAAGAATTTGGCCCAAATAAGAGGAGTTATGCTAGGCCTCTTTAAAGCTTTATGAGTCTTAATGATTCTACCTTCATCAAATTGTAGCATATATTCTATGGAAAAATATACTATATATATAATACTACTTGTTGGATGGTTCTCATATCTTGTCTTTCTCTTGTTCATATGTCTTGTTACACTCATGAAGCCTTAAATGATCAAAGATGAAAATAAATTATTATTTTCTTTCTTGTACCCATCATTAGTGCTTGCAAGATATACTATGTTAGTCACTATGTTCATGATTCAATATACTTTTGGTACTTTCTATATGCAAGGTCATGAGGTCATTGACATCATTGTTGATTGTAGCAAATAAGTAGTTTGCATGAGGGTGAAGCTAGAGAAATGTGACTAGATTTTAAAATACTTTGCAAAGGAGTTATTGTAGATTGTAGCAAAAATAAATAGTTTGTGTGAGGGTGAAGCTAGAGAAACTTGACTAGAATTTAAAACAATTTGCAATAATTCATTTCCAAAGGAAAGGAAAGATTAAAGGATAAGATACAATATATTCGTATAAATTCAATGAAGATTGTAATCACAAGAATGCCTCACAAATGCAATTAAAAGGAAAAAAGTTGAAGGTAGAAAGAGTAGAGGTCATTATTTTGTGTGTGTGTGTGTGTGTGTGTGTGTGTGTGTGTGTGTGTGTGTGTGTGTGTGTGAAACACACACATAATGAGTACTACATACATGGGTTGATCTATTTGATCTCAAAATTGGAAAACCACCTATCAAATTCATTCAAAATTAGGGGACATATGTACTTGAACTATGCTAGGACCTTTGGAGCAAGCTATTTAGGATATGCACACATGCAATATGAGTTTCTACTAGGTAAGAAATGAGAAGAAAAGGATGATGTGGTAGAATATGAATGGTTGTTGAATCTTATCTTTCCACTACTTGAAGAACACACCAATATGGTCCATTAGTCATAAATTCAAAACTCCATAATTAGGCTTATGTTTTAAAAGGTGTTAGGGGCATCCTTCAATGCCAACAATAAGGACATAGACCTTGTTCATGTGTCCACAAAGAGAGAGAGAGAGAGAGAGAGAGAGAGAGAGAGAGAGAGAGAGAGAGAGAGAGAGAGAGAGAGAGAGAGAGAGAGAGAGAGAGAGAGAGAGAGAGAGAGAGAGAGAGAGAGAGAGAGAGAGAGAGAGAGAGAGAGAGAGAGAGAGAGAGAGAGAGAGAGAGAGAGAGAGCAAATGGGTGTAGCTCAGTTGGTTAAGTTGAACAAGGTGGTGACCAAAAGGTCTTCAGTTCAACTCCTACATCCCACATAGTCATTTAATATAGGTGTTACAAAAGGGAGAATTGAAGTTGGGTTAGTGGGTTAATAAAAACAAGTGACTTACCAGGAGGAGGAGGAGGAGGAGGAGGAGATGTGATCATGTTGGGGATATTCTTAATGCCTAGTGTTGATTGAGAAGAGGCTATCTAGAGAGGAGGATAGCCTTCAGATAGACATATGCATGGGTCCCTCCTTTCTTCCTTTGAACATCAGATTTGGAGGACCCATAACATTTGAAAGCTTGCAAGGTAGGTTGCAACTTTTGTTGCTAGCAAATAAGGTCCTCCCATTTTCCCAATGTGAAGATATTATATACTTTAAACTTTAAAGTCAAATGCTATATGAAACATGAGCATAGGTGTTTCTTTGTTAGTTGAGTGTGAGTTGAATGTATGATGGACATGGGCTCTTCAACATAGAGTAGAAGGCCTATTTAATTTTTCTATTTTCCATAACCTTTGGCTAAGCATTGTTTTACTTTTGCACCTACATTTGAGGGGCTGCTTTGACAAGTTTCTTTTAAAATTTATCCCTTATAAGCTGATAACGTAAACCTCCACAGAGTTGAGATATGCTTCATGCATATTGATAGCTTAGCCCTCACTTGCAAACCAAGTCTCTCTTATACCCTAGCTATCTTGTAAACTCTCTTTTGCTAGGAATGCTATGCTTGGCCTCCAAGATAGGCCTTTTAACTACCCTCATGCCTTCAAATGATCTAATGCATTTGTGAGCTTTTGTGTTCCTTTGTATGTGTAAGTAGGTGCAATGTGGCTATGCATAGAGACTCTAATCGGGATTCTAGTATGTCGTGAAGTGTTGTAATTATTATCTATTCACTAGGTCTTTGTGATATTTGTTAGGGGCCTAAAAGCTTCCCCTACTTTTACCCAAAGCAAACAGTTTCCTCTATAATAAACATATCCAATCTGTTTTCAACCCTAACTAATCTATATGTTCTAAACATTAATTTTGAATCATTCCTTCCATCAACAAGCTCATTTTCGACCACACAGACTCCATTTCATAATTCAAAGAATCGATTATACAAAACTAATTACAATTTTGAATACAGAGAGAAACACATGCAAGGAAATCTGTTCTGTTCCTTCATAATCACAACATTGTTTATAGGCTTATATGTTCTCTTGACGTGAACAAACACACACAAATCTCACGACTCCTCCTTCTAGCTTCCCAAAAACATATGCATCCTACTGATGACTCTTCACATCTAATCAAGATAAAGGTTTAAAATACCCTTACAAAACTAAATAAGGAACTCCTAGGTTATGCCTTAATCATGCCTTTAACATTGGCACACCCAGTGGTTACTATTTCCCCAAAATAGTGGACTTGAACCCACAAAATCCCTTGTTTTCATTTTAGTTCTGATAATTTCATCTAGGTCTTCAAGAATTATATAGAGTATGAAGTGCAATGGCTGGATACATCCAACTTACACAAAATACACAACATATACTCTACCCATCTGACTACATTCCTGACTGTCAATTCTACTTTGCATGAATATCAGTTAAAACTGATTGAATTGATTTCTCAATCTCTGCATCATTTTTGGTTTCCTCCTCACCTCTTGGAACAACTTCATCAATTTTCTGAACATCTTCTGCACTCACATCTTTTGAGTATCAATCACATTCACTTCTATATACTGAACATCTAAAATAACATTCTCCTCTTGCACAGAAGTTTGCACTTCCCCAACAGGTACAATAGCCCAATTTTCAGTCAATACCCCACCCTATGAATTTTCAAATTCCACTGAAATTAATGGATCTGACAAATCCAAATTTGTTGCACTGTCTAATAACAAATGTTCAACATCTTGCCATTCTTCACATTCAGATAAACCAAAAAAATTTGTAAACACATCCTTATGTCTTCCTAAAAATTGCAACAAAGTCTTAAATTTACCCTGATAATCTGTTATGTCTCCTGCTGATTATTATGTTTGATGAGTAAAGACAGGTTTTCCTTCTTATTTATCCTTGAGCTCTTGCACTTGTGCCTTCAGAATTTCACTATCCAATGTCTCCACTACAACTGTATTCAAATCAGCATCTTGGAACTTATTGAGCAAAAACAACTTTAGTCTAAAACCATTCACAGGTTTAGCCAATAATTTATCCTCCAAATCAGTCAACTGAAATGTTCCTTACCCTAAGTCCTTAAAAATTCTATATGGTCCCACATACCTAAGTTTTAATTTGCCAAGATGCTTGCCCAATTTAGAGTTATACATTAAGACCAAATTTCCCTATTTGAATTTATTCTTCTTCAAGTACTGATTTAGCCATGTAGATCTTCTATTCTAAAGAATCACAATAACCACATAAGCACTATGAAATATGTCTTCATCCAAAGACATCAACTGCTCTAATCTCTATTTAAGTGAATCCTCCTGTGTTAGTCTATTTGAAACTAACACCCTCAAAGATGGTACTATGAACTCCATTGGCACCACAGCTTCCATGCCATAGATCAATTTGAATGGTGTGAGTCATGTACAGACCTTAGGCTATTCTAAATGCCCACATTACTGAATTCAATTTCAGATCCCAATCCTTCCTGTTTTTTGAAACAGTCATTTTAAGAATTTTAACCAAAATCTTGTTACTGCTCTCAGCTAATCCATTGGCTTGTGGATGATATATTGAGGACATTTTATGGCTAATCATATGAGTTTCAGTTAGAACTTGAATACCTTGTTAAGAAAATGGACTCCCTGATCTAATTCAAGTTCCACTAGGCAACCAAATCTGGTCATTATGTTATTGTACAGGAAATATGCCACACTCCTTGCCTTATTATCCTTTAATGCAACAACTTCTACCCATTTGGTACAATAATCTGTAGCAACCAAAATATATATGTTTCTTGAAAGTTCTGCTGCTGGCTTGAATGGACCCATAAAATCCATTCCCCACTTCTCAAAAGGACCCAATGGCAAAACTGGATGCTGCCTCATTTTGTCCTGATTCCTTGGATATCCATCCCTTTGACATTTATCACAGGCCTTTGCATACTGATGTGAATCTTTGATTACTGTTGGCCACCATAAGCCACTCTAAAATATTTTTCTATTGGTTATGTCACTTGAAAAGTGACCTCCAGAACTTCTTGTATGAGCTTCACTTAACACTGTTGCCTACTGACTGTCAGGAACACATCTCCCAATAATCTAGTCCACTCCTCTCTTGTACAGATATCCTCCAATTATTGAATAGGTCGCACTTCTTAATACCAGCTTTCTCCTATGGTCTTTGGTCATTCCCTCAGGAAATACCCCTTCAGTAAGGTAATTAAGCATCTGTTCATACCAATCATCTGAGTTGGTTGCATGGATCTGAAATAAGTCTGCATCAGGTAAATCATATGTTATCCCTTCAGGAGGTTCTCCTGACTCCAATCTGCTTAAATAATAAGCAATCAAATGTTCCCTTCCAGGTCTATGCACAATGGAATAATCAAATTCCTGTAATAGTAGAATCCATCTAGCCAATCTTCCTGTTGGTTGTGGTTTGTTGACCAAATAGATCAATGCCTGATGATCCACATGAATTGTGATTGAATTGCCCAACGAATAATGTTTGAAATTTTTCAGTGCAAAGATAACTCCCAAGCACTCCCTTTCAGTAACAGAATAAAATTCTTTCTACTCATTTCATGACCTTGCTTGCATAATATACTGGTCTAAACCAGCCTCTCTGTTTTTCTTGCATTAACATAACTCCCACTGCAATATCAAAGGCATCTCCAAACACATGGAATTGTAAACTCCAATCAGGAGGTTTCATTATTGGTGCTACTTGTAACATCTTCTTCAGTAATTTGAATGCTTTTTCATGTTCTTTTTTCTAGACATACTTCACATCCTTCTTGGTCAACTTGGTCAATGGAATGTAGACATGAGATAAATATTTCAGAAATCTGTTATGCCACTTGATTTGTCCAACAAATCTTCTCAATTCCTTCAAGTTTGTTGGTGCCTTGGCCATTTGAATAGCTATCACTTTCCTAGGATCAACTTGCATTCCTTCTTCTGAAATGATATGCCCTAGTGAAATCCCTCTTTTAACATCAAAATCACATTTGGTTGGATTAAGACTCAACCTAGCCATTTTGCATCTTTCAAAGAATAATTTGAGTTGATTAAGGTGATCCACAACCTTCCCAAACACACTAAAATCATCTAGAAAAACTCTCATGAATGTTGTCAAGTATGGAGCAAAGGCTTCTTGTACCCATATCTGAAATGTAGGTGGAGCATTTTTCAAGCCAAATACCATTACATTACTGGCATATACTCCCCACTCTGTAACAAAAGCAGTCTTCTCTCTATCTTCTTTTGCCGCATCGATATATGATTGTAACCACTGAATCCATCCAAGAAACTGTACATCTGATGACATGCAACTGCATCCAACAAAGTATCCTGAAATGGTAATGGGAAAGGATAAGTTATAGTGGTTGCATTTAGTTTCTTGTAGTCAACATAGATTCCGAGTTTGCCATTCTTCTTTGGCACCACCACTATAGGTGATAACCATGTCACCTTCTCCAAAGGATAAATAAATCCCACTTTCAGAAGTTTATCAAACTTCTCCTTATTAACAGCCTTTGCATAATTTGGATTCATCCTGTATCTCTGTGAAATAACAAGGACTACATCTTTTTTTAGGTTAATCCTATGCATACAAAATCTAGGATCCACTCCTTTCATATTAGTGCAAGTCCATGCAAAAAATATATTTAAATTCCTATAATAGCTACTTCAGATTTGTTTTGAAGTGGCCTTCCATATGAACACTGACTTAGACCATCTGAGGCTCCTTTTCAAAACCTAAATTATGATAATGTAAATCATCTTCTTGGACCCTGGCAGTTTTAGGCATCTGTTCCTCAAAAGCCTTTTTAGCCTAAATGATCTTACTGAATGTGCATATTCTCCTCTTGTTTAGATTACTTCTTGTTTATGTCCTCTTCTATAGGATCTTCGTGTTTACTCTCATTCTGTTGTTGAGAGGTTACAGATTCCTTATTTGCTCCTTGAATTGTTCCAGAATTTTGACCACATCTATATCAAAAATAGGTACAACTGATTCATTAACTTTAAGGGAAGCATCTTCTTCATCATCATCAACTTCCTTCACCATGCTAATACCCTATGCATACAAGGCTCTGGCTTCTCTGGGAAAGGTTGCATTAGGTACCATATTCATGTGAACTTTCTTCTTCCCCTTCTTGACTGTTATTTTTGTAGCTCCCCAATCCTATTTAACCTTAGCCTACTTAAACCAAGGCCTTCCCAATAGAAGTGGATATGGGCTGTCTCCTTCATCCATTTTTAACACTAAAAAATTCACTGGGAATGTGAGTCCTGAAACAGTAATCTGCTAATTTCGGAGAATTTCTAGAGGCTGGATACTCCTCTGATTTGCTATCTTCAATTAAAAAGGAGCTTCTTCTAGCTCAGGCAACTTCAATCTGGCATACATGAATTCAGGTAGAATATTCACGCCTGAACCTCCATCCAGCAATGCTCCATGAATCTCTTGTTCTTGAAAATTAACAGTGATTTTGGGCACTTTGTAGTCCACATCTTCAGCCTCAATCTAACAGCCTTCAGGTTTATCCACATGCTCTTCCTCCTTAGATTTCTGAGTACATGTCTTTTGAACTCACGAACCAAACTTAAAATCTGATCCATTGTAACAATGGTATTCCTCAAAACTTCAGATCTCAACTGTGCCTCCCTTATTTCTTGATGTTGGATCTCCTCCTAAATACTTAACTGTATATCAAGTATTTGCTACTACAATTTATGTTTACCATAGTTAGTTTTCTAACTCTTCTGAATTTCCTTTAAACACCCATGTCTTACCTGTCTTTGATTCTCCCAATAATGAGGGTGTTTCATCTCCGTATGGGATATAACAGGATCAGCCACATATTTTCCACTTGATCTTGTAATAACCAAAACTGATGTTGATTTTTCATGAATCTCCTCCACCTGTATGCAATTTGAAAAATCACACTGGACATGCAACACATTGAGATAGTCCCCTTGTTGTTTTTGCAACACAGGTTCATTCACTTGCCTAGCTTCCTCCACAATGACTACATTAGCCTGTGGTGGCCTATTCTATTGTTCCTGTGCAGGTGGTCTTTGATTGTTATATCTAATAATAGGAACACCTCTCTTCTCTCTGTGTTTACACCACAATGGGCAATTAGGACCCTTCCTGTGATTCATTTCTCCACAATATGTGCATGGGTCATCATTCAGATTACCATTTCCTTGAGGATTAGGTGGTCCCTAGTTATTTCTCCCCTAAAATATTCTAGGTGGACCTTCCATTGCTCTATTTCTATCTAGATCCATTGCATTTGTAGCTGGTGCATTTTCCCTTGGTGCTAGCTGTCTTGGGTTTGCCCTATTGTTGGAATTGTACCAACAGGTAGCATATGTGTGCCCATGCTTTTGACATGTGTTACAATATGGTTTCTTCTTCTTAGGGGAAGTTGAGATTCCCATACTCTTCAAAGTTGCAGTAATCTGCTTATTGAGATTCTGCACCTTGCTTTTTGATTTTTTGTTTGCTTTGCTGTCCTTCTTTCCTTTACTTTTACTCATGTGTTTCTATTTCCTTTCTTTTTCCTACTTTTGGATTTCCTGTCATCATCTTCCGAAACTTTAGAGTCTGAAGCTGAATTGTCATCCTCTAAATATGAATCTGAGTCAAACTCCGATTTTGAGTCTAAGTCTGAATCATTTTTTGAATCCGAATCACTATCATACTTCTTCTTCTTCTTGTGTTTGATGGTTCCCATCCTTTTCTCTACTCTTCTAGCAGTTGCTACCAACAAATTAAATCCTTCTACACCTCTAGGAATATATGTATTAGCTATTGCAGTTCTCAGGGATTCCCTCAGCCCATTACAGAAGTACTCCCTCAACATCTCATTGGTTGGTCTTTCAGGTGGTGCAAGTCTTCCATTCAAATCCAGGAACTACTGTGCATAGTCTTCCACAAGAAGTCTCTTCTTCTTCATTGTTTTCAACTGCTTCAAAATGTCAGTGGGTGTTTTCCACTTTCTGAATCTTGACAAAAATAATGTCTGTAATGCTTGTGTATTAGGAAAATGGGTTGCACCATACTGAGTAAACCAGTTCATGGCCTTACCCTCCACACTATTGAAATTCCTCAAGCCCATGAATCCATTTCTGACTCTATCCTTTAACTCATGAATATTCTGTACATGGAACCATCCCGCATGATGCCCAAACACTAATTTGCAGGATCGCCAAGTATTAGGGGCCTAAAAGGTTCCCCTACTTTTAACCAAAGCAAACAATTCCCTCTATAATAAACATATCCAATCTATTTTCAACCCTGACTAATATGTCTGTTCTAAACATTAATTCTGAATCATTCCTTCATCAACAGGCTCATTTTCGACCACACAGACTCCATTTCATAATTCAGATAATCGATGATAAAAACAGATTACAGTTTTGAATACAGAGAGAAATAGAGGCAGGTAAATCTGTTCCGTTCCTTCATAATCACAACATCGTTTACAGGCTTATCCATTCTCTTGATGTGAACGGAGACACACAAATCTCACGAATTCTCCTTCTAACTTCCCAAAAACATATGCATCCTACTGATGACTTGTCACATCTAATCAAGACAAAGGTTTAAAATACCCTTACAAAACTAAATAAGGAACTCCTAGGTTATGCCTTGATCATGCCTTTAACAATATTGCATAAGAACTTTTCGAGAATATGTAACACTTATAATATGGTGCAAACCTCACATACTAATTGCGTTTGTATTTGAATTAGATTTTTGTAAGTTGTTTTAGGTGATGTGAATGCACAATGTTACAAGCCACTCAAAATGGTTTTTGAATTATATAGATCACAAAAATATACTTGAGCAATGCTTAAAATTGAGCTCCTTATGTTTGAACTTGCTTCTTTTGGTTAAGTTGTGAGACACAAAATTAACATGCTTAATATTTCAAACTTTATTCAACTATTACTTTTTGTTGAGACAAATTAATTACACTTAATATTTCAAAACCTCATGGAAACTTAAATGATTAATTATTGAACTAACATGTAAAAGACCATATTGCGAAAAGCATTTCTTAGAAAACAAAGGAAATGTTAAGTAAGGTTGTGCTTACCTTAGTTTAAAGTAGTGTGGCATTAAAAGTATGTTAAGTGTTGTAAAGAGAGTTTATTTCGGGTTTGAACCAGCTAAATTGATTCTCAAATTTAGTCAACATCCCTCATGTTATGCACATTAAACCACATAAATTTGATGTTAGAAAGAAGTGGTTTTATGTTGTTCATCTTTATATTGAGATAATAGATGGACGATCAATTGCAAGTCTATTTTTCATTAAAAATCATACTTTAATTGCAGTTTTCCTAACTAGACTTTGAAAAAATTGGTTAAAATTTTATGAAAATCAGTTACTTTTCAAGATTTTAGTTATAAATTTGGCTAGGATAAGGGGGCCAATTATGAAATAGGTGTTGAAAAACAAACACCTTTGGGCTAATAATGTAATAAAAGAAAGAGAATATGACAAGAATCTTACTTAGATGTTACTCATTGATTTGCTAAAAAGTGTTTTATTATTGGAAGTGTATTACTATATCCCAAAATTGCATTTCTTAAATTGCATAAAAGATTATTTTCAAAAAAAGTAGTATTGGACTTGTTTGATTCCTCTTGATATCCCCTACATGCTCATATATTCAAATCTTAAAAAGTCTACAAAATATGAAATCCCCCCTAAAAAATACAGCTTGTTTCTTAGGTGTTTTGTAATTGGCCCCCTTACACTAATGTCAAAAAGTTTTCCCCAAAAATTGGCCACATTTCAACCTCTTCTTTCAAACAAAAAAGAGAGATAGTATTTTAAATGAGAGTAATCCTTTGATAGAGGTTGGAATCACTAGATTTGAATGCACATTCCGATGCTCATAATCAGAAGCTCTAATTGGTTAAGGTTGTGGCCTTGACCTCATATGCGTGCGGGTCCTCCTTCCTCCTTTGCACATTAGATTCAATTGATCCAAGCCGACCCAAAATTGGATTGGAAGGTATTCACGAGGGACTTTAAATATTGCATGGGGAAAATGTCTCTTGCAAGAGACAAACTCACTTAGACACACACATTAAATAAAAAAGGAATAATCGTATGGAGAGATTTTTTGGGATTACAAAACTGGGTCTTAGGTAGGGCTAGAGCAGATAGGCCAAAGCAAGAGCTTATCCCAAGATGACCTCCAACTAATATATTAGAGAATAAGTAGATGGGGGCCATCCCTCTACAAGATCAACTTGTTGAATATTGAATTCAACTCAAGAGGTATATGTTGGGATGACAAACCCCTCCTCCCCATTCCAAATTTGAAAAATAAATGATGATGATAATCAAACTCGATGAAAGATGAAACATGAACTAGAATCAAGCTCAATGGAATTATAAGCACCAAGTGGTATGGATTAATACAATTTAGCCCAAAATGTCTTGTGTATTTTGACTAAACTTGCACCAAGCTCTATGGACCAACAACAAAGCATACAAAATGGGAATTTTGATGACATCTGCCCAAGGTGTAAGATTAAGAATAAAACAATTCCACACCTATTTATGTATTGTAAAGATCATGCTAACAATCTTAATTTTTTGGAGTGCTAGATATCTCCCTTCAACCCTTCAACCATCATATGGAAGGAACTTTTGCTTGGGGAAATCTATGGAATCCACTAGCTATATAGAATTGGATCAGAGGATTATACCTATGGCACATATGGTTGAGTAGAAATAAAAAAGTATTTGATTAGGCTTTTGTGGATCCTCTTTGTGGTTTTTACTTTGAAGAAAGAAGAGGATTTCTATAAGGAAATCTACACAAACATTGATGATGCTATGGAACAAATTTAATGAAGAGCACTACTTCTGAAACCTAAACTTTGATCAGCTTTCAAGGGATACTCCTCCCTATGCATGTAAATGACTATGAAGTTTTTAGCCTAGGGTTAAACTTTCAGATATAAAGTTCAAGATTGTTATAGGGTAGACGAGCGAATTGAAAAATGGGTGCCATTCAAGTGACACTTTTTTTGGACAAAGGAGAACCATTAGTATTACAACCATGCTCTAACAAAAGAGCCTTTTTAGAAAGTCAATAAAGGGAGCTAGACCACACTTCTATTTGAGGAAACATTAAGATAACTAGACTTATCTTTGAAATCTCATTCCTGTAGACATATCTCCTTCTTCTCAAATGGCTATCAATACCATCTTGTGGTGTAAGCTTCTCATGTAGTTGTCCCTAACCATATTGTGTGTTGTTATTAGCTTGCCTTATAGTTGTACCTAACCATCCTTGTGTGGTGTGGTTTTTTTCTTATCCTAGAGTTTTTTTCCATGGCAGTAGGCAACATCAACTCTCCCAATGTCATCCATGAAACCTCCTTGTGAGTGCAAAAGGTGTCTGGTTGAGAGATTTCCTATTATTGCCAGCTTGCTCTGCACCAACAATCTTATCAACAAGATTGGATATTGGGCCTACCATTGTGGATGCATCCATGTGGAGCCCTCTTGTTTATGTTAATCAACAATCAAAGCACAAAAGATTTAGTTGAAGTCTATAGCCCCAATTATTGCAATCCCAACTTTTAATCAATCTATTGACTGTCATTCAACAGTGACTACTGTCTCTTCATTAGTGACACTTGGAATTCCTACTACCTCCTCATCAATGACACCTAGAATTTTTGCAACAATAAAAAATGAAGTACCCATCTCAGATCAAATCGCAACCATAGCAAACAAGTTTTTCTATGAAAGAGTATGCCTACTTGATGCTCTGAAGTGGAAATCAGATTACAAAAATAGGAACTCAACCATTTTGTATTAGTACTTTGTTTATAATTACACTTGGAATCAGTGCAACAACAAAAATGAAATACCCATCTCAAACCAAATCCCAACCATAGCAAAGAAGAGGTTCTCTATGAAAGAGTATGCCTACCTGATGCTTTGAAGTGGAAACCGGATTACAACAATAGGTACGCAACCATTTTTTATTAATACTTTGTTTATACTTAAATTTTTCCATTCAACATTGATTGCTACCTCTTCATCAATGACACCTCGAATTCATGTTGTTTCTTCATCGGTGGCACCTGGAATTCGTGCAACAACAAAAATGAAGTACCCATCTCAAACCAAATCCCAACCATAGCAAAGAAGAAGTTCTTTGTGAAAGAGTTTGCCTACCTGATGCTTTGAGGCGGAAAATAGATTACAGCAACATGTACTCAACCATTTTTTATTCATGCTTTTATTATGCTTAATATTGTTCATGTTTATACCTATGCAAGGTATAAAGAATGCTCACATAAATTTTCTTTGTTCTAGGTAGCTTCTCTCAATGGCAAGGAGAGCAACCCAATCTTCAAGGCGTGGTAGGAGCAACTTCATTTACAACAAGTGTTGTGAGGCTTCACAACCAACTAATCATCATCCTTCTAATCATCCCAATCAATCGGTTGCCCCACTTTCTTCTCATTTTAGAGCTATCTCTTACATCCAACTCAATGCTTTGTCTCTAGCCAATCTCAACGATCCCTCTCAAGACAAGCCTAGCCAATCAGTTGATGTGTAAGCAACAAATCAAGTGCAAACTCCTACCCATCTTCCAAAGAAGAAGTGTGCTTGAAATTAGATTGAGGAAGAGATGGCTAAGGCATTGGAAACACGTGAAGCTAGATTGTCCCTTAGAAAGTGTTCATTATAGTATGGTATGAGCACAACAGCTATCACAAATTGGGAGCTAGGGAGGACATACAAGAGGCAGAAGGACCCACCTAGCATGCTAAGTGATGAAGAGGAGGCTTTGTTGCTAGATTGGTGTTGGAAGAAATGTGAAGCATGCCATGGGGTATCAATCATTGATGTTAACTTGAAGGTTGTTGAGATATGTCAAACAAGTCATACTTTATTTAGAGGGAGTATCTTGAGAAAGTCATGGTGGGATAGTTTTCATAGACAACATCTAGAACTTGTCTTTTGAGTTTATGAACTATTGGAGCATGTAAAGGCAACTTTAAGTTGTTAACACCTTACATGAGAATTTGAAGAACCTATATGAGAAGCACAACTACCCTCCAACCCACATATGGAATGTAGATGAGACTGGGTTTCAAGGGTCACGAGATAAGGGTATCAGAGGTCTTGCACGCAGAGGGATAAATGTTGTATATGGATTGACCACTGACTCAAGGGAGTGAATGACTATCTTATGATGTGTGAATATGCTGATGGTCAAGCTATTCCTGGCTACTACATTTTCAAGTGTCAAAAAGTTGGGTGTAACTACATCCAAGATTGTGAGCAAGGACCTATCATGGCCATGCAAAAGAAGGCATGGATGATGGGTGATTTGTTTACTGCAGCATATGGTTGGAGCACTTCTATGATGTCATTCAAGGAAGTATGGGATTTGAAAACAGGCACTTGTTAATACTTGATGGACATGACAATCGTGTATCCATAAATGTGGTTGAAATGGCATTTGAATGGGGCATAGACATAGTGACATTGCCAGCCCACACATCATGCAAGCTTCAGCCCCTAGATCTTATAGTCTTCAAGTAATTAAAAACACATTTTTGGAAAGAGAGAGCACTATGGCAACATCAGACTAAAAATAATCATGCTTCAAAGGTTGATTTGGTTGGCATAGCTGCTAGAGCTTTCAAGCTCTCATGTATGGAGGCAAATATTAAGGCTAGTTTTCAAGCAATATGCATATAGTTGCGTCCTATCTCGAGCACTCTGATAGCTCCACGATCCAAGTGCAAGCTTCAAGCGAGCTTGATCCTCAAGCTCCACACTCCAAGCCCCATTACCGCGAGCAAGAGAAGAGAAGAGAAGAAAATAGAATAGAAGAGAAGAGAAGAGAAGAAGAGGGGAGAAGATGGAGAGCTTCTCCACCACGGTCCCTCACCCTCACACACTCACTCCCTCACACTCTCACACTCCCTCTCTCAAGCACAAGCTCAAGCAAGCAAGAACAAGAAGAAGAAGAGGAGGATCAGAGCTACTTTTGGCCACACACAAGAATGAGCTTCTTCATTCACTTTTTGCCTTTTATACAAAACCCTGACCCTGATTCCCTTTGGGCGGTCATCCCCTTATCCCCTTTTTCACATAGTCGGCCATGGCCTAGGCCCTCTTTCCCATTGCCTTCTATCTTCCTAGCTTCCTTCTTATTGCCCATCTACCTTTACAATTTGCACAGGAGGGAGCCTAGCTTTATTTTACAAAAAGATTAGGCTTAGCTTTTGAGGTTGCCCTTGCACTTTCGGCCGTTTCCCTTCCTGCTTCTTCCGTTGTGTCTAATTTCCTTATGGGATGCCTCTTTTAGCTCCCGACTTGCGCTTCCCCACTTTTTCCACTTTTTTCTTGTTCCAAGGTTAACTTTGTGTGTGTGTGTGTGTACTCCAACTAGTTTTGGAGTGTTAGTGTATAGGCATGGTGGACTTCACATAACTGGACCTCTTTGCCATGTATCTAGTGTTGACTTGGAGTGTTAGTAGGCGTTCATATAACTCCCCCTTCTATGTGTCGAATTGGAAGGCCCTTTTTGTTCCAAATGATTTTTTAAATCATTGCAAAGTGCATTTGTAACTTTTAAAATTATAGAAATAGCATGTTTGCGAATAGACCCCTTCAAACTCACATGTCACTCCAAAAACACATTTCTCTATTTCAAATAAGCACAAAATGTCAAGTGTTATTTTACTGGCTCCCTTATCCTACTCTTTTTTCTTCTAATACATATTAACATTTCCTCCCCTGAAAAGAAAAAACACCAATCATGTCACATCTAAATGTTGCATTTTTGGGGGGGGGGGGGGGGAGGGGTCTCTCGTGTAGGTAAAAATATGGAGGGAAAAGAGTCGATGCCAGGTGGTGGATGCCTGAACCCATACGAAGTATATATATACATATATATATTCAATGCGTTTGTGAATATAAATATATTCCAAATTTCCATGCCGTGTTTTAAACGGAGCAGCTGCCAGCCCGTGTTTTCTGTCGTCTTGGGTCCGGACTCCGGAGTCCGCAGCCCGCGCAGTCCGACGTGGAAAGGTCGAAGTGGACACACACCACGTACGTATCTACGATGTGTGTGGTGGAAAGAAGGAAGTCGGACCGACAAAGTACTATATAGTATACCTATTCACTGTGGGTCCCACAGCCTGCTTTCCACGTCAGACTGAGCGAAACCAGGCTCCAGCTTTATCCAAAGCGCGTGCTGTGAACTTTTGGCCTGATCCACCATCCAACGTGGATTTTCGAAAGGACCTTTGTGATTCCAGTCGCTTTCTTCCACCTCCGGGTATATCCATTCGGGCGACGAGAAATCAGCCACTCTGGAGTCTGGAGTCATGCTCATTGCTCACGTTACTTTTACTCATCTATACTATTAGTTAACGGGAGGTGGGGGCCGAGTGCCACGTGGCAGCCCCCCACCTCCCCCCAAAAAAGAAAGAGAACGCGGGGGCGGGTGCCACGCGTCTAGCACCCACCCTCCCCCCCAAAAAATCGCACCTGCTCCAGCGCGAAGCTTCGCGCCGGGGCGAGTCTAGGCGCAGAGTGCCTAGTCATGGTGATTGTATTTTTACCACTTTGGTATAGCCTTGCACCTTTGCCCCTTGGGCCAGCCGCCAGAGGACCTCCCTCGTCCCCATGTGTTCGTCATCCCACGCATTCTGCGTATCCAATCAAATGTTGACATGTCAACGCCATGCCCTTACATTTGCATGCTCATTTGGCCATTTGTCCTTGTGTGTAACTCGCCTTATATTATTAGTTCATCAGTCCCTATATAGGTTATATTATAGTATATGTATTCAATCACTATACGTTTATGGTAGGGAGCTAAACCATTGGGCATCAACAATCCCTTCATTTTAGTACTACAGGAGTCCTTGATTTCAATACCTATGCATGATGTAGCTAGTGAAGTTATATAACATGCTAAATAGCCTAGTTATTGGTTGTGTATATAAAATCAAGTTGCATGATAGAACTACATAGACAAACCCATGTTATACAACAAGACAATATAGTATAACATTGCACCTCACACTCTAATATTGCATGCACCTCGTGCGGCGTTGTTTGAAAAAAATACTTTAAGGAACAAGAAGTAAGTTCATCATCATCTAAGAAGGAAGTAGTATCTATTGAAATGATGTTTTCTACATAAATGAGCATGTATAACTTATTTTGAAAAATTTAAACAAGACTTATTTTCTTCTTCCAAAAAATTTGAAAAGGATTATGTCCAAAATGTGAATAAGTTTCAAGTTGAAGCGAACACATCTTTTCTCGATCCTTGTCATGCAACTTGACTAAGTTATATGTATTATAAATTAAATATTATATAATATTCCTTATATTCAATTGCATGTTGTAGACTATGCATAACAATACACAATACTTTTATTATATCAATATGGACAACAAATCAAGTACAAGTGAGTGCTTTGAAATGTATATATACCAACCTCAATGCATCAAGGTGGTGCATTCTTGATTGCTACCATTACTTATACCAAAAAGTCGATCACCACGCTTTACATGTAAATCATGTGTTATGCATCGTACAATGGTTGATTCGCACTTTGTAAATAATCTTTTAGGCATTCCATAATAGTTAATCCAATTGATAAATTCTATTTGTAATGCATGGATTGTATAACAACTTTTATCATTTTATTGTATTGCATTTCACTCCCTGTCTCTCTTCCTCTTCCTCTCCCTCTCCCCTCTCTCCTCTCCTCTCATCCTCCCACTATCTCCATTTCTCCCTTCTATGTCTCCTTGCCACCCACCCTCCCCCCTTTCCTATCCTTATGTAATGGGAGCTCACACTCAACCTCTAAGACCCATGGACCGCTTATTCCTTCAAGTGTTTCAAGTAAGCACCTATGGCTATCTCTCACCTAGCCGATGCACCTTCAATCCTACCGGGGTGTAGTGAGCTTACCTTGATGCCCAAATGAGTTGCCTCCTTCCTCAAGCACTCCAGTAGCTTCACGATTCGTGATGCAAGCTCAAGCATCCTTAAGCCTCCTCCTCCAAGCTCCATTCCCCATAGCCATCGTGAGACGAGAGAAGAGAAGAGAAGATAATAAGAAGAGAGGAGATTACGGAGAGCTTCACCTCCAATATCCCTCACCCTCACTCACTCACACTCCTCCCTCAAAAACTCACAACCAAGCAAAGAGAGGAGAAGGAGAGAAGAATATGAGTCCACTTTTGCCACATACCAAAGAATGAGCTCCTCATTCACTTTTCAACTTCATATACAAAACCCTAAATCCCTCTTGGGTGGTCATCCCCTTTTCACATGTTGTGGCCTAGGCCCTCTTTCCTATTGTCCTCCTATCTTCCTAGCTTCCTTCCTACCGCCCATCGACCTTTACAATTTGCACAGGAGGGAGCTTGGCATTTTTTTACAAACAGTTTTAGGGGCACTTTGCATTTAAAAATGTGTTTTTGCCTTTGACTTAGCTTTTGAGGCCACCCTTGCACTTTCGACCGTTTCTCTTCCTGCTTCTTCCATTGTGTCTGATTTCCTTACAGGCCACCTCTTTTAGGTCCCGACTTGTGCTTTTTCACTTTTTCCACTTTCTTCTTATGCTGAGGTTAACATTGCCCCCCTCTCTTAGCCTACTACTAGTCCCATGGCCTTGTGGGTAGTAGTTGGAAGGTGGGATGGGCGCAACCAGATGGCTTTTTTGAGTTTATATACAAGCCCTTGTGGTGGATGGTATTGGATGGACTGGCCCTTAAAATTGAATATGGTGTTGGGATTGATCCCTCCTTGATATTGACCTTGAGTGGATCTGTCCCTTGAAATTGAAGATGGTTTTGGACGCATCCCTACTTGGAGAATGGCGGGTGGACAAATCTATCTTTGAAATTGACGATGGTGTTAGATGGCACCCCTTGGAGAGTGGCGGGTGGACGGATTTTTTCTGAGCTTGCCTTCTCCTGCACTATTTCAAATGAGTTTTTTCATTTGATTTTTGACTGGGGCTGCCTTGGTCTGCCTCTGCTTTGTTTCGTCTGCATGGTGACAAGTCGTTTAAGATTACCCCCTCCTAGACAGATGCTAGTTCCAGGACACTTGTGGTTTTGAGTTGATGAAGGTGTGGTGATTTAAAAGGACAGTCGTGTGAGTCGATGATGATGGGGTCTTGAGGAAATTGGTCTTGGGAAATTGGTCTTGGGAAGAAACTAATCAACCGGTTGAGGTGGTGGAGGTCGAAAGTGCATTGCATGGATGATAGGGCCTTCGAAGTTGGGGTTTGCAGCCTTTGTTTGTACCTGAAAAGAAAAGAAGGTACACTACCTGGGGGTGTGTCTGCTTTATTGTGTGGTGCATTGTGCACATGCTAGTGGAACTAAGAGCTGGGTCTTTGACCACATGTAAGCTTGGATATTGTCCCACGCTTGAGGACCCAGTTTGTTCTTAAGGGAGGTGCGATGCGTGTAGTAGCTTAGGGTGACAGGTTAACCATAGATGAGTGTTACCTCCCTAGGTATGTCCTGCCCTTGATGTGCCCTAAGTGTGAAGTGGGGAATCAAAATGAGGCTAGGGGGTTAGGGACGAAGCTGACCGAGATCGAAGCCACCAGACGCACCTAACTTGAGAACCCCTAGGTGCAGTGACTGTGGCCTATGTGGGGTAAACTGCTGTTCGTTGTGATTTCTTCTCTTTTCATCTTTGCTTTCTTCTTTCTTTCTTTCTCTTTCTCATTCATTTTCTTTTCTTTTCTGTCTTTTCTTTTCTTCTTCTTCTCTCTTCTCTCTCTCTCTCTCTCTCTCTCTCTCTCTCTCTCCCATTTTTCCTTTTTTTCTTTTTCTTTTTGATTACATAGGCATGATGAGAGCTAAGCTTCGTCGTCCGAGTGGGGTGGAGAAGGGGGCCTAAGAGACTTATTCAAGAATTGCCAACTTTACAAGTACCCTTTGAGGTTCAAGCGGACTTGCAAAGTGGTGGTAGAGAGAAATGTATGATTGCAACTCATAAAGCGGCTATCATTCATGTCTTTTGGATGGGATAAACAAAACGAAGGGAGAAGAGCAGCGCACATTATCAGTCAAGCCATGGTGCAACAGTCAATGGCGTTGGGATCAAAGTAGAGGGTGGAAGGTTGCATTATTGTGGAGTGGGATTTTGCCTAAGTAGTATTCTAAGTAGCCTAAGGTAATTACAGGTAGTAATGAATGTAGGGCCCGGACACCAGGAGAATTCATCTATAAAAGGGACTATAGAGTCATACATAATTTTTGGGGTGAAAATAAGGGCCTCTTCAAGCTTAGTACAACTCGTGTTCTAGATTACGGCGAGTCATACTAGCCATGGACATTGGGGTCAAAATCCACTCCCATCCTTTGGGGGTATGGCATGAATGTCAAGTTGTTGCATTTGGATGGGAGGGTGTTGCAGAAAGTCACCCAAGTGCCCATATTTACGTCACATATATGCCTTCTCCATGTCAGTTAGCACTCATAGCTCAACATTGATCTCGTGACCTCAAAAACCTTGTTTTGCCAAAATTTTGCATCCTCTGTGCCCTAGAGGGTGGGGTTCTGTTCTCTCTCAGTTAGCCATTTCTCCCCGATCTTGCTTCCAATGTTGATCGCTTCTTCCACCACCTTGATCGGCAGAACTCTACAAAAATTGGCAGGGAATTGGAAGCTCAGATCGAAGGAGTTTCTGGAAGTTTCCTATTGTTCCTAGATTACCAAATCGACGTGGAAGCTCACTTGGAAACTATCATGGCTCGGTGGAATAGGCACGGGTGGCACTTGTGCAGGTCTAGCATTCAATCTTCTCCTTGCTTCCTCCACCATTTGTTTTCTTTTTCCTTACGTGTGGCCCTTGTTTCTTCAAATGTGTCTGTTTTTTGTTGGTCTTCCAGCCGTGGTGGGGAAGGAGGCTGTGGGGCTAGCTCTTCTTCCATCATGGGGCCCCTTCTCGAAGCTTGGTCCAGCCTCATCTCCTTGCTAGGTTTCCTGTTGGACCCCTTCTGTGAACCCTACTGCATTGATTTCTAGTGGGGTCAAGCCTACCAATAGTAGGTATCTTCGTTGCTCTTCTAGGGTTAATCTGACTCCCACAAGTTGCGGTGGCATCTATAGGCCTGCTCTCAAGGCCTTGCATGCAATCAACAGCTTCTTCTTGATGGTTTCAATGGCCTCCCTTTCCTTCGTCTGGGTGAGACCTCAAGTAATGTATTGAGGAAGGTACATTGATGGGTTTCGAAGCCCACTTGGGCGGCCTCGGATTTCAGCTAGTACTTTATCTTTTTCAACCTGAGCCAGACCACGTGCCAAGGCTTTGACTCTTCTTTCATTATGAGTTGCCCACTCGTCTACTCTCTTCATCATCTCCTTGAGGCTTTCCCCCTGCCTCTAAAATGAGCACTGTTAGCCTCTATTCTTGATCTTCCATTTCTCTTTTCAATCTCTGCTACTCTTCTTGTGGTGCTGAGGTTGCCTCTTGTGTCAATTTCTCCACTTCTTTTTCATATGCTCTTTCCTCCCTCAACGCCTCTAGTTCCTCTGTGGCTTTACTGATCTTCTCCATTTTCACTTGCAAGTCCTCATAAAGCCCCATGATATCTTTGTTGATTGTCTGCAAGCACACTATGGCTTCAGTCTCTTCGTCCAATCTTGCCTACCATTCGGCTTATCTTCTTTAGCACGTAGTTGTTCCTGAACCTCACTGATCTCCCTTTGGGCCATGACTATCTGGTAGGCTTTCTCCAACTAAAATGCAGCCATGGCCTCTTTTTCTACTTCTAGCTCTAGCATTCCTATATTTTTCTCTTCCTTGGCTTTCTCTAGTTGAGAGAGAAGCTCCTTGACATATTCATTGTACTCCACAGGTGGCATCTCTATTGCGGGGATGGAGGTTGTAGAAGTTGCCACCTTTTGCTTGGTCTTTTTGTTCCTGCTTAGAGGGGTCCCTTCTCCTACTCCTTGGCTCATTTCCTTGTTCACAAAGTGTTGGACCTAGGCCATTAGGTTGCTGGCATCCACCTGCGTCATAGAGCTAGGGGTCCCTTCTCCTACTCCTTGGCTCATTTCCTTGTTCACAAAGTGTTGGACCTAGGCCATTAGGTTGCTGGCCATTTCCTTGTTCACAAAGTGTTGGACCTAGGCCATTAGGTTGCTGGCATCCACCTAGGTCATAGAGCTAGGTGTGGATATGGTGGTGGGTGCTAGGAGAGTAGGAATGGGGATGATTGGGGCCTTGCCCTTTCCTTCTTGCACCATAGGTGGTATGAGTTCCAGCACATGGGCACTTGAGCTTGGCCCTTCATCTCTAAACGAGCTTATCTCTACGTGTTGTAAGGGCTACATCTTCCTCCTCCTTTCTTTTCAACTCCTCCTCCTCTTCTTTTGCCTTTCTCTTTCTTTCCTCCTTGACCTTCTTGGAATCCCTAGGAGCCTTTTGCAAGTCTGCTTTTTCTTTTTTTCTCCTCTCCTCTTCTTGCTTTTCTTGTGCAATTTTCTTCTTTGTCTTCTTAGCCTCTCCACGACTAGATTACTCTTCATGTTTCCTATCCTCTTCATCCTCACTCATTGTCCTTTCACTGGATTGTGCCCTCTTGTTCCTGGTGAGGTGGCAACCTGCTTGACATTTCATCAACGCCTTCTCCTTCTCCTCGCCCTTACCCCAAGGCTTATCTGATGATGGTGGTAAGGACCCCACCGAATCCAATGCTTGACATTTCATCAACTCCTTCTCCTTCTCCTCGCCCTTGCCCCAAGGCTTATCTGATGATGGTGGTAAGGACCCCACCGAATCCAATGGTTGAGGCCTTTGAAGATGAAGCTTTCCTTTTAGCCTTGGTGGCAAGGGACTCTCCTCTTGCAGCCTGTCCTCCTGTTGCCAGAGCCTTTGCCAAGGTCTCAATGGTCTTTCTCACAAAGCCATTGAGGTTCACCTCATTTAGTGATTGTGCTGCTGCAATGCTCTCTAGCAAGGGGACATTAACGTAGCTCATGATTGTGTTATATCTCTAACTAGAGAACAATGCATGCACCATCTTGGCTTGGAGTTGGATTTTATGATCCAAAATATATGCCAAGCTGATGCCATCGTTGGCTTGGACCTTCACCTTATCCATCCCCAACATGTGGCATAGACATCTCTCTTCTGCTTTCTCTCCACTTTGTTTGCCAGGTCCAATGCTCTTTCTACCAACTCTAGGGTCAGTTCAATTTACACCCGACGAGTGTCTTCTCCCTCCCGCACGGTCACGGTGCCGTGGTTCCTATGAAAAGTTCGTAAGAACTTTACATAATGGATGTAATTTACCCCTTGGCCCACTACTTCCATGCATTTTTGCAATTTACATTGCTCAATAATCTACCTCATGGCGCGTTCTTTGATGGCTACATCTTGTAGGCTGAAGATATGAAATTTAAACTAATTGAAAGCTCTTGTCTCCACCGAGAGGCTGTATTTCACCTGTTCTTCTTCTGAGAAAGGAAATTTGCTAGTCTTTTCTTGGCCTGCTATGATGGTTTCCTGTCATGAAGCCATACACACCATTAGTGATTTTCAAAAGAATTACTCACAGAAGGAAAGACTCTAGGCTTGCTGGCTTGAGATGCTTAAGCACATTAGTAGACTTTTCCTTCAAGAAATCCTTCATTCCAAGTTTTTATGACATTTTTCCTCAATTCAAAAATTAAATTTTCATCTATTTTGGACATTGACTGAGGCTTTTTAGTTTTCCTTGCACGTCTTATTCACATTACCTATTTGATTTCACCTTACCCCCTCCCCCCTTGAGAATGAGAAGAATCCTTCCTAGGATTAGAGGTTAAATGGTTAAGGGTATTCAGTGCTTGTGCATGGTGCTTTTCACATCCACATGAGCCAAGCATAGCAGTTTGGATTATATTCCATTTTAGCATAGTAGTTTATATCGATAGGTCAAATGCCTATGTGAGTGATGTAGGTAAGGACATCCATTAGGAAGTCATTGGAATGTGTAACTCCTCCTTAGTTATAATATGATCTAAAGATGGATGGGTCAAGAGGTGCTCTTCTAGGGGTTTGTTACAAATTGTTGTCAAAACCCTATAGGAGGTTGGAGCTACATAAGTAGGGTCATACTCTGAGGTTTTGACAGCATGACTTTGTTTAGCATTAGTCATGATTAGACAGCCCTTAAATTCCCATTGAAGTCGGAGAGCATACCATTTCCTCAAGAAAGAAGAGTCATTGTCAACAAGTTGCTTTAATTCTTTGATTTCTTGGTTGGTGGCATAAGTAGTTCACTTGTCATATGATGTGATGAGGCGTCGTTTTTGTGCTTGTTCGTAGGAAATCTTGGTGATGATTAACTCCTCAGCTACTTTGGCAGCCTTAACAAATACAAAATTGGATTCTTCCCATAAGCAAGGTAGCATACGCACCTCCTTGCTACACGCTCTTCCGAAAGGTCTAAGTCCAAGCGGTCATAGCTTTTAGCAAGTGACTGGAAGGTGGCATCTAAGCATCTAAGGCAAGCAACCAAGTCATCCCTCGTGTTCTTAGTGAAGTTTGTGGCCAAGGTTAGAATTGATCTCCGCTCATAAGGGGGTCTAAGGCCTGCAAGTGGCTTGACTAAACTAGAGAGTTCAGCACAATTGATTGTTGTAGCTCTACTTGCTTCTGAGGTTGTGGCTTGGTTGGTTTTTCAATAGGCTAGATTTTTGCAGCTACTAATGGTGCTTCTGAGGTTTGAGCAACACTAGTGGGCTTAGGTTGAGACAGTTTGTTAGTAGCAAGTTGCAATTTTGGCCTATAGATTATTTTAGATTCTGCGGGGCTAGGCTTCAAAGGTTCTATGAATTTAGTAGCCCGAGTGCCTAATCTATCTTGATGTTTCATGTGGTCAATCTTGAGGGCAGCGATTGAGTGAGGTTTGAGTAGGGCCTTTGGCCGTTTTGGCTTTAGGTACCTAGATCTAGGTGTTACCTGCATAATAGCCTTGCGCTTGCAATAAGGTCTTGGGGACATATCATGGCTTGACCATACGTTGATGTCTATAGTTTCGTCTTGGCCTCCTTAGTTTCGAGTGTGGGGCCTTAGTCTTGCAAGATCATGAGTGTCAACTCCTAGGTGGCATGCCTTGATGTTTATGTGTCCATTGAAACCTTGGTTTAGGGGTCTTAGTTTTGGCTTCAGTGGGTTGTAGGTCTTTGGGTTTGGTGGGTGGTGGCAAGTCACAAACCCCCTCTTTAGACTTAACGAGGGGTTTCTCTACTGGCGGGATGTGTGGACTTTGAAGGAGTTATGCAACCCTTGCTGAAAGCGGTGACTATACATACCTTGCCTATGGCGAGCTGGATACACTGGGACTCGTAGTCGACATTGCAATGAGCTTGCTTTTTAAATGTGCATCCTAGCAGCAATTTCGTACCTACATCTTTGGTGTTTGGTAACACATAGAAGATCATTGCTATACTTTCAGACTCGATAGAGATTGTAGCCTTGGACTTTCCCAAGAGTGCATATGATCGGCCCCCATATGGGCTAAGTTTGGCCTTGTGGGCTACAACTGCGGTTTGCCAATGTGAGTCCAATGATCGTGAGTTAAGACATTAAAGTCAACTCCCTTATCGATCAATGCATTGAAGGTGTGTGTTTGCTTGGTAGTGACTGTTATGCTTAGGTAGGTTGGTTCTACTGCTTCCTCATCCTCATTGTCAATCTTTGTGATAGTGGCCACTGCATTGATAGGAGATTCTAGCATTGGCGGCTCATGCAGTGGGTGGGCAGGAGGGTAGTACTTCTTTATGTGGCTACCATTGAAAAAGCCTATGCCCTCACCCTCTAGGGTTTCGAGTTCTACAATTGCCAGTTTGACTGATGGAGCAAACTCGGAAAGGCCCTAGCCCTCTAAGCTTCATTTTTTGCTTATGTCCCTTGGTTGAGTACAGCAGTGCCAAGTCTCCATGTTTGAAATTGCACTACTTGACGCGCTTTTCAAACCAGCTTTTGCGTCTTTCCATCTTGCATATTAGCACATGGGTGGCCAGAAGTCGAGTTTCTAATAGGTGTTCTAGCTCAACTAGGCACTCTCTCCATGCTTATTTTTCATCCCATCTCTCTTGATAAGTGATTCTCAAACTAGGAACAAAGAACTCTATAGGTAGAATTGCTTTAGCCCTGTAGGTTAACCTGAAGGGAGTCTGTCCCACAGTTGCTTTATAAGCTATGCAGTAGGCCCGTAAGGCTGCCATGAGTTTGTTATCCTAGTCGCTACGCGAAGCAGAGACCACCTTGGTTAGGACGTTTACTAGAATTTTATTTGTAGACTTAGCCTAGCCATTAGCTTGAGGATAGTATGGTGAGGATTCGATGGATAATTAGAAAGGTGGATAGGAGATGAGCTATCAATTCATTGATGAAGTACGTGCCTTGGTCACTAAGAAGTTCGATGGGGCAGCCAAATCTTGAGATTACTTGTTCCCAAAGGAACTTGGTAGTGGTCCTAGCATCATTCTTTCTCGTAGCTCGTGCTTTCGCCCACTTCGTGAGATAGTCTGTGGAAACAATGATGTATTTCACTTGTGAGTATTGTACTGCGGGACTGATTGGTCCAATGAAGTCGATTCCCCATTTCAGGAATGGCTTCCTTGCAATGATTGGACTCAACTCCATTTTGACCTTGCAAACTAGTACCTTGGTCCTTTGGCACTCATCATAGTGCTTTACAAATCATGTTGCATCTCGAAAAAGAGTAGGCCACCATAGTTGAGATTGCAGCACCTTCCAGGTTGTTGTGTCTTTGTTGAAATGTCCTCCTTCTATTCTGATGTGTGCCTTTGCAAGCACATCATGTATTTAGTTCTCGCACAAACATCTACGCAGCAATCCATCTTGCCCTAGCTGATAGAGTTGGCCTATTATCACAGCTGATAAGGTTGGATTTTGAAAATGAGTCACCTAAGTTGGGCTTTTTCCATTGTTCATTCAGGGAGTTTGTACTCAATAACTTGGACTATGTCATCTGCCCAATAAGGCGTCAAATCAACTCTAAACAAATCTCTTTCACTCGATAGGCTAAATAGATGGGCATTAGGTAGTTCTGCGATGCCTTGTCCAGTGGCTTCTCCCATGGGGATGTGAGACATATGATCAGTCATATAATGTTGCTTTCCTTTACACACAACCACGAAGAAGTTGAATTCTAAAAGCAGAAGTAACCATCAAGCTATGCGCCGTGTAGCGCATGGTTTATTAACAAGGTAAAGCATGGCTTGATGGTCAACAAAGAAGGTAAAGGGAATAGCCAAAAGATAATGTCAAAACTTCTTTATAGCAAACACCATGGCTAAACCTTCTCTCTCTGTTATCGAAAAATTCATTTATGTATCTATGAGTTGTCTACTAGCAAAGCTCACGGGATAGTCTAAGTTTTGTTCACCAAGCTGGCACAACACCGCTCCTATAGAAAACTTAGAAGTGTCAATGTGAACATGAAAAGTGATTGTCCAGTCTGGGTCTCGTAGAATCGGTGCAGTGGTTAAAGTATTTTTCAATGCCTCATACATGCATTGGCATTCCTTGGTCCATTCGAATATAATCAGCAACTTGTATAGAGGTTTTGCAATCAATGCGTAGTTCAACATAAACCACCGATAATACTCCCTTGTAATCAGTGGTGGTGGAAGATCGATGATAATCTTGACTTTTGAGAAGTCGGTGGCAATGCCATTCTTTGACACCACATGCCCTAGGATGCATCTGTGTTGCACCTATAACTGGCACTTTAAGGGGTTCAACAAGAGATGATATAATCGACACCATTCAAAGACAACTCGGAGTTTGTCTTTGTGCTCCTTCCAAGTGGAGTGAACACACAAATCATCAACGAAAACCTCTAACTCCTTCCTAAGTATATCCTTGAATATAGCACACATGAGCCTCTAGAAGGTAGCTGGTGCGTTAGTCAACCCGAAGGGCATGAGTATGTAGGCAAAGACTCCCCACTCAGTGGCAAGGGCGGTCTTGTGCCTATTGTTAAGGTGCACTTACACCTGATTGTACCTCGAGAAGCTGTCCAAGAAATTATAGGCCTCTTTACCTACCACTCTCTCGAGCATGTGCTCGATGTACGCCAATGGATAATTATCTCTCTTCGTAGCAGCGATTACCTTTTTGTACTTGACACACAATTTGATCTTCCTCTTCTTCTTTAGTACGATGATTATGGGTGAAACCTAGTCCATGTGCTCAATCTCATAGATGAATCTTGCTTTCACTAGATTATCAATTTCTTCCTTGATAGCATGAACATGCTTTGGATTCATGGGATACAGTCGCTGCTTGATTGACATTGCATTGGGTGTCATGGGTATATTGTGAGTCACTACACTCGGATCTATCCCTTTGAGTTCCTCTAGGGTCCAAGCAAAGATGTCTATATACTCTCATAGGAGAGCAATGAGACTTGCTTTCTCTGTCTCGGTCAGGTCATCGACTATAAAGATAGGTTGGGGTGTCTTCCCTTCCCTAGCTAAATTGACCTCCTTGACCTTTGCGAGTCCTTCTATTGGTTTTCTTGCTTGCCCTTGGCATTTGGCTCCCAGCAAGATCACTACCCTATTGCCTTTCTTGAACTTAGTGAATCTCATTGGTAGGTCGTGTAGTGTTCTTTGCTCCTCTTCCTACGTGTCCTTAGGCTGCTTCCTTCTTTCCTCCTTTAAGCTTCCGTGCCTAAGGTGGACAGGTAAGTCTCGCTTGGTGCATTCAGTCTTAGAAGGTTGAGATATTTCAGGATCACTATCTGAACTTACTTCCGATTCGGAATCAAACTCTCTATCTTTGCCAGAAGAGGGAGTCTCTCCCGGTGGTTGTAGTAGCTTTGATGGTGAATCTGTCCTAAGCAATGGCACGGCACTTGGTTGGGCTCGGCCAGCTTGCTCAAAGTCTATTGCACCTATGTGCTCCAACCACGTGCGATCACAATCCATGTGCATGACTTCTCTTTTGATACTAAAGGCAGTTCCCCTACTCATATTTGCTCTATCACCCGTTCCCCTGTATCGTACTCTATCATGTTAATTTTCCCTTCAATCTTGTCATTGAAGGAACAATAGTCCTTGTATTCGTCGTTAGAGTTTATTTTCGTCCGATTGCTCGTCATCTCCTAAGCCTTGATATGTCTTGTCCTTCTCATCGGTGTGACTAAGGCCCAATGACTAAGGACCGATTGTACATTAAATTTAAGTCGTGCACTTTGGTCCATCCCCACTTAGGTTTGTTTAAGAGATATTCGAGTGGTTTAAGGTTTGTTGATGGGCTACCAGCTAGCTTGTCGGTCAGGTGCTCTAAGGTCTCATGGAGCTCTTTCTTGTTGTTCGGTACTTGGAATATGGCAGGATTGGGTTTTCTCTGCGCGCTCCTAGCCATCATCCAGATTGGTACTAAGGGCTCTCCTCGGGTCTTACCAAGTGCCTTATCAGCTTTCTTACATTCTTCATTGTTCGAGAACGATAGGCTGATTGTAGCAAGGACATGCATCTAGTCCAAGAACGTTAGGTCGATTGTTGAAATGTGAGAAGGATCGAAGCTTGCACTCGAGAGCTATGGTGGGAGAGCAAGAGCAAGAAAGAGAGAGACAAGAAATGGGAACTCCAATAGTCACAATGTGTGACTGGGCCTTTCTTTATTCAAACTGTCACTAAAAGAATAAAGAATAAAGTGACGGTGACGGGTGCCCGCCACCTGCAATGTGCAGTGGCGGTGAGTGTCAGTGTAGTAATACATGGGCAGCTAGGTAGAGGCGCCTTTACCCCCAACAACCTCCCACTTAAAGGCGAATCTGCCCTAGGGAGAAGTGAAAAGAAAAAGAAAAAGATAGTATAACATGTTCATATGTATAACAGGATGAGGAAAGACGTCATCTCATCCCACGCCCATCAACCTCCTGAGGAAGGCAAAGTGCTCTGTAGAGAGGCTTTTCGTGAGCAGATCTGCAGGATTCTGGTCAGTTGAGATCTTGACAAGATCAACAGACTTGTCCTCAATGACCCCACGTATGAAGTGATGCCTCATCTCAATGTGTTTTGTCTTCGCATGGAAGACCAGATTCTTGGCTACTGGATTCTTGGCTAACTGAATAGCACTCATAGAATCCGAATGCAGTGTAGGGATAGCATCAATACCAAGGTCAGCAACCAAATGACCCAACCAAATGGCATCCTTGGAAGCCTCAGTGGTGTGGCTGCAACATACTCGGCCTCTGTAGTAGAAAGAGCCATGCATTTCTGCACCTTGGAAATTCAAGAAACAGCACCTCCAACATAGGTGAATACATAGCCGAAAGTGAACTTCCTACTATTTGCATGTCTTGCATAATCAGAGTTAGTATACCCCACGACTCCTGTATCCTAGCCACCATAGCATATGCACATATATGTAGTGCCCTTCAGGTACCTCATGATACCCTTCACAGCATCCCAATGCTTCTTGCCAGGTGTAGCCATATAGCATGCCACAACACCAACTGTAAAGGCAATATCTAGACGAGTGGCTATCATGGCATACATAAGACTGCCCACTGCAGATGCATAGGGAATCTTGCCCATCTCAGCCCTCTTCTCATTTGTCTATGCGGACAATCAGCCTATGATACCTTCACATAAGAAGGCAATGGACAGCCAATAGGCTTTACGCCCTGCATGCGGAAGCACTCAAGGACTTTATGAATGTACTCCCTCTGTGACAAGTAGAGGAGTCCCTGATGCCTGTCACGTCTAATGTGCATACCAAGTATGTGTGTGACCTGTCCCAGATCTTTCATCTCAAAGCTCTTCTTGAGCTGAGCCTTAAGAGCATCTAGCTCATCATGAGCTTTCCCTGCTATCAGCATATCATCCACATAGAGTACTAAAATCAATAAAGAACCATCACTAGCTTTCTTCATGTAAAGACATAGATCCATAGCACTCCTGTTGTAGCCCTGTGACTGCATAAAGGCATCAAACTTATGATACCACTCCCTAGGTGCCTGCTTCAAGCCATAAAGGCTTTTCTTTAATTTTCACACTAGGTGCTTCCTGCCAGGTTCTGCAAAGCTCTTAGGCTACTCCATATAAATCTCATCATGCAAGTCCCCATGTAAGAAAGCCGTCTTGACATCCATCTAGCATAAATCCAAGTCAAGCTGAGCAACCAAAGCCAAGACTAAGCGCAGGGTGGTCATCTTAACCACATGATAAAAGACCTCATCAAAACCATGCTCCTGCTTAAACCCCTTTTCTACCAATCTAGCCTTGTATGTTCAGCTTGTACACCCACTTGCATGGCAAAGCCTTCTTTCCCTGAGGCAAGGAAACCAGATCCCAAGTCTCATTCTGATGCAAGGAGTTTATCTCAGACTACATAGCACTCTCCTAGGAGTGACTATCACCCCATGCGCATAGCCTCATCATAAGTGAAAGGCTCTCCTGCATCTGTAACCAAGACATAATGCATTGAGGGCTGAAATCTATTAGGTGGACGTCTGTCTCTAGTAGACCATCTCACGACAGGCTCTGCTGCCTGCCTAGTTGCCTGTCCAACACCCTGACCATGATCATCTACTGCAGCTGTAGGCTGTCCAACTGGCTGTGCGGGACCTCTTGAAATATGACCTTGTGGATCTCAACAACTCTCTTAGGCTACCGATGCATCTTGTCTTCATGGAAGACTATATCATGATTGCGGATGACTTTCCGTGCCTGCGGATCCCAGAGACGATAACCCATCTCGCCTGCATCCCCATAACCAATGAAATTGCATTTGACACTCTTAGGATCTAGCTTACTTCTCTTGTCCCTGGGCACATGGCAAAATGCCTCACATCCAAAGACACGAAGATGCGCATAAGAGGGAGGTTTTCCAGTCCATACCTCCTCTGCAACTTGGAAATCCAAACCACTAGAAGGTGATCTGTTTATGACATGCACAACTGTACTAATTGCCTCAGCCCAAAAGCTCTATGGTAGGCCTACATGGCTAAGCATACTGCATACACGCTCCTGGATGGTTCAATTCATCCGTTTAGCCAAACCATTCTGGGGGGGGTGTACAGGGCAGTCAAGTGACTCTTAATACCCCCCTCATCACATAACTGCTCAAAAGAACGTGATACATACTCACCCCCATTATCTGTCCTTAGGCCTTTTAGCCTATACCTAGACTGGTTCTCAACCAATGCAAGACATCTCTGAAACACAGCCAAGACATCGGATTTCAGCTTAATGGGATAAGCCCAAAATTTCCATGAAAAATCATCTATGAATGTAACAAAATACTTTGCACCACCCATAGACTGACAAGACATGGGCCCACAAACATCCGAATGTACCAATGCCAAGGGCTCACTCATGCGTGGCCTACCAGACTTCTTATGCGTAGACCTAGTCTGCTTGCCATAAAGACAATGCTCACATGCATAATCAAGGGGCGGTAAGTACTACAAACCAGAAAGCATTTTCATTCCCTTCAAAGATATATGGCCCAAACAGGCATGCCAAAGAGATACATGTGGGATAGAACCCATAGACCAAACATGATCAAGGGAAGAAGTGGATACAATCAAGGGATAGAGGTTGCCAGCCTTGGCACCTCTCGCAATCACAAGTCTACCACGAGTGATCTTCTATACAGAGTCTCCAAAAAAGATACATGATAACCTATGTCATCAAGCTGTCCAATTGACATGAGACTGCATGTCAAAGTAGGTACATGATGTACATCTTGCATAACAAAACGGCTGCCAGAAGGAAACTGCAGCCTAACATCACCAATGCCCACAATATCAAGAGAGCTGTCATCACCCAAGAGCACAGAACCCGAAATAGTACGGTATGAATGAAACCACTCTCGGTAAGGTGTCACATGAAAGGATGCACCTGAGTCCAAGAGCCAATACTATGCATACATAGAGTGTATCTCTGTCATCTATGAAGCACTAGAAGAAGCTGCAAGGATATAATCATCATCAACATCCTCAGGCTGCATAACATTGATCTCTTCAATTTTAACACTGGACTTTGCAGGCACTATGCTGCGATTAGAAGACTTAATAGTTCTAGTATGCTTGACTGGCATTGGTCCAATCTCCTGGAATAATTTGCCATTTTAGCTGAGGTCCTGTAAGAGAATCATTTGAGCTCCATCCCCTTCTTCTGGGAATCTGATGATCAAACCCTTCATATTCACTAACCAACTAAGGGGGTTGAGAGATAGAAGTGGCAGGAGATGGGAGTGGAATAAGTAAAAGTGGATAAAGAGATGGGTAGGCAAAATCATAAAATGAGGAATAGTTTAAAGAAGGAGTGGCTAAAAATTTTAGGGAATCACTTAGGAAGGGTGTTAATTGATAAATAGGAAAGATAGAAGGTACATGAATGGATGGAGAAGGACAAGGTGGAGAAGGGGAAAATACTCTATCTTCAATAAAAGAGCAATATATAAATATGGGAATTTGAGGAAAAGATTGAGGTTGGAAAAGAAGGGGTAAGATGGCTGTGGAATTGGTTTGATAGAGGGAAATATGTATATCATAATGGTGAGCTATTTGTTGATAATACAGTAGGGTAGGAACAGAGGGACCTAAAATAGATCTTCTCTAATAGGCATAAAAAAAGGTGGAATCAAATGGATTATTTTTGGAAAGGTGAGCTAAGAGATCCATCCTTAGTTGGTTAGTACTAGGTACGTAGGTAGAAGGTGTGTTTTGTCTTTGATTCAGGACCACAAAATCAATCATGGAGTGCCAGGAATTATCAGGGCAAGTAGCCACTTTTGAGGAGTAACTCTGGAACATGTCATCTATTCACAACTCCAAATAGTTGACATACAAAACAGCTTGTAAAACCACGTCTCCCATACACCAGGCCATATCCACTTCATTTGGAATCAACAAGTCTCCTCGTAGATACATATATGACATCAACATGGTATCGGTCGTGACAGAATCTTCGAACACCATACGGACCACTTCTGTCAGCAACTCAGGAGTCCAATCCCCACTCCAACCATCCTCTGGAAGAGAAAGATCCATTGTTGAAAGCTTCATGTAGAAGGCTAACTTCTGTAATTGATAGTGGACAAAGAAAGAATCGTCTGTAGGAACATATTCTTGGAAATGCTCAAATGTAGACCATAGCAGATCCATCCTGGACTGCAATCTTTCCACTTTATCTTGGAAGAGAGGACACAAGGTAGCCTGTCTCTGAAGAACTACCAAGTCTTGCTATGAGAGAGAAGGGATCAAGGGAACATTAGGGCTTGGAGGAACAGACCGTGACTTTGCCAGTTGGTCTTGCAACTGTTTGATTTGGGAAGCTTGTGATTCCATTGTGGCATTAGCAGTCTGTAAGGCTGAAAGTTTGACATCTAAGAGAGTTTGAAACTCTTGTGCTTCTTTGGACATCCGCTCCTTCTCCTCTGAGATTCTAGTGACCTCTGTTTGAGCCTCTGTTAATTGAATCTTCAAAGAAGATATCTCATCTCTTTGGGTTTCAAGCAGTTGGGTTTGTTGCTCCATCTGCTTAAATAAATCTGCTAGTGTGTCCTTAGCAGAGGCTAACTCAGATGTTGCCTTACGCAACTGGTCCTTAGACTGCATCAGTTCCTCATAAAAGGAAGCGTACAGCTATTGAACACAGGCTGTCTCATTGACAGTTCAATGGAACTTTGAATGTCTTTACATAAGAAGGGAGTGGCATCTCTCGAGACTAGACTATTCAGTGAGGGGACTGATATGTCCAATGAGCCTTCTCGATGTGCTTTGAAAAGGTTGTTACATGTGAGATAAGCAGGGAGATCACTGCCAGATGTAGCAGGAATGGGCACTGAAGGAAGAACTGAAGGAGCTTTATCTGCTACCCGCTTCAAATGTTTACGTTGTATGACCAGGGGAGAAGGAGAATCCAGATCCTCTATATCAATTGGTTCTGACTCATATGAAGGTGGAGGAGGAGGTACTGGATCAGATGGAGGAGGTGGAGGCACACTCTTCTGTAAACCTGAGTAGGTCAAGAAGGCAGACAAGTAGGATCCATAGGTGACATTGGTAACATTGCTCCTGGTTACTTTTACGAAATGTTGATCCATCTTAGTGAGTAGGTAAGTGCTCCAATCAATAGCTACTCCTTTTAACACCATCCTTGAAGCTGTGAAGAGCTCTTTTGACAAGTAATGGGATGGTGTCTTGGCAGGCATAAACCTGTCTTGGAGAAACTAACAGACCAACTTCCATACAGGATCAGTGGATCATGGAAAAGGAAACTCTTGAAGTGTTAATCACCTTCTTGACATCCAGAATTTCCCTGGTTTGTTTTTGTAACAACTTCAAAATCTCCTCGTTAGAGAATAGCTGGTGAGCTATAACAAAGGGCTTACCTTTGTAGGGAAGAGACAGAGCCTTCCCTAATCCTCGAGGTGTCAAAGTCATGGAAGTACCATGGACTAGTCCCGACTTCTTGCTGTATGAGGCCAGGAACTCATCATACATGGATGGATTCTCTGGAAGCAATGGAAAAGAGGCAGCCATGAAAGTCGCGAGTCCCGCCTTTATGAAAGGCTCAAAAGTGAGTAGGGAAGAGTAATCCCTACTGACCAGTGGGACATACTGGATAGGGGGAGGAGCGTGAGGCACCATTCAGATGGTAAACACACAAACCACAACACAGACAGTCACAAAGAATGCTTGCAAAATAGCCAAAGGGCTATCAAAAAGGAATCAATCCAAAAGAAGGACACGCAGACAAACATAGACTTAACTAACCCAGGTACCACCCCAGACAATACACATCCTGGAAAAATTTTGGCATGACTTCTACACATATGCGACCGAAAGCTTCATGCGATGCAACATGCAAGCATCCAAATCCCCGTATCAGGCAATAAAAGATAAAAAACTACACACCGTACCCGTAATCGTAACACATAGACAAATCAGACTACCATAAAAATGGACATCAAGACTTTGACCATCAGTGTCAACTAAAGAATTGTATGCCATCCCACAAAGCAAGTTTATTAAAAAGGGGGAAAAAGAAGTGCAGTGACGGAGAATTAATTTAATGAAGGGTTCATTTTAATAAATTATTAACAATGGGTGACTTGTTATTAAGTGATAAACCTTAATAAAAAAATGATGGTTCCTTTTTAAAATTTTAATTACAAATTATTAAGTTGAAACGGTACTTTAATGCAACCCGGACTTCGATGCCCAGATGGGTCTCTAAATGCAAGAGGGAATACAACTCATGGCCTGCCACCAATGTGTCCAATAGTTGGTATGTAAAAGGGATAGGAAAATGATCCTTCTTCGTCTTCGAATTGAGCTTTTGAAAGTCAACACATATTCTAAGTTTCCCGTTCTTCTTGGGTACTACCACAATGGGCGAAACCCATTCACTGTTAGCCATAGGATAGATAAACTCAGCTTCAAGAAGTTTCAATAATTCGGCCTTCACCAGAGCGGAATAATTAGGATTCATCCGCCTTTGTCTTTGCCTTACAGGTTTGGCATTAGGCTCTAGGTCAATTTGATATTGGCATACTGTGGGATCAATCCCCTTTAGGTCTTTATAGGACCAAGCAAACACATCTAAGTTCTCCTTTAGTAGGTCTCACAAGACCACTAGTTCTTCTTCTGGAAGATTGAAACCCACTTTTAGGTGATGTTCAGTACCCTCAGCATCCCAGAACGTTACTTGTCTTTCACCTTCCACTTGGGGGATAAATGTCCCACGAATTGCCTCTGGATAGAGGTCTAACTCTTTCAAGAGAGTCATATCCTCGTCTGATGTCCCACTAGAACCAGTGTCCTCCTTCTGAACATATGACTCATTTGTCTATTTAAGTTATTGGAAAGGTATCAAAGCTTTATTTGCTTCGGTGTGAGTGGTAACTTCTTCTGGACTTAGGGATTCATCTTCAGAAGATGCATCCAGGAATGTCACATAGCACGGACCTGCTAGAGGCCGTGGCTTTGAGGGCTTGGGCTTCTGTTGATAGGGGGCATCATCATCATCTTTTCTTTGGACTGAACAGTCAGGGCGACAGGAGCCACTGGTGAACTTAATTTTTATTCTTTTAATCCATTGCTTATACAGATTTTGCATACTTTGTGGTCCATTGATCAACCAAAACCGAACCATGGTCATTCCATCTAGTACCCTAAGATATTCGGCCTCTGAGGTCTCTGTAGGAACATCAACCAGATCATCCTCTATCAGAGGGAATTCTTCATCTGCACTTTCATAGCCTACTTCATTTTCTTCCTCATTAGTTTCATCCTCATCCTCTGGAGGCTCTGTCTCTGCTTCTGTAGAGGCTCTGTAGGAGACGAACAGATTGTCTACCTCTGCATCTGCTTCTGCTTCTGTCACCAGTTCTGACTTTGCTTCTGCCCCTGGCTTTGCATCTGTTACTGTCTTTGTAACTGTCTCTGTATCCACTCTGTCTCTGTTCTGTAGCCGCTCTGTATCTGCTCTGCCTCTGTATTGTCTCTGCTTTGTAACTGTACTGTCTCTGTACTAACTCTGCTCTGTAACTGTACTATCTCTGTACTGACTCCGCTCTGTCTCTGCGACTGTCATGTAACAAGGAGAGCAATACATCCATGCTTCTATTTCACTTTCAGAGGTGATTTTAGAGGTTAATTCTAGTTGAGGCAGGAGATATTCACCCATGGACAAGGATTTTACTTCCCTTGGCAGTTGGCTTACAGTGCCCACTGTTAGGGAACGTGTCTCTGTTTTCTTAGGAAAGATTTGCTTAACAACATCTTCATCTCTTGACGTACCATCTGTTACCTCATTAGAGGAGTCAGTTATTACCTCAATGGATATGGATCCATTTCCTTTTTGCGATCCATATAGCTTTAACACTGCTTTGTTGGGTCCTCTGCCTAGTGTTAGGGTTCCTTTGAACCAGTCCGTCTTGGCTCTTGCTTCAAAAAGCCAAGGTCTTCCAAACAGCAGAGGGTATGAAGTCCCATAAGAATTTGGTTTAACCACTAGATATATCAACCAATAGTCTCTTCCTGCAAGGGTTGTTTTTACATATGGGAGGATGCCCAACAATTTGACTCTACTTTGGTCTGCCAATCTGATAAGCCACTGTGTAGGTTGAATTTCTTGCAACCCTAAGTCCTTCATTGTGACATTCGTCATTATGTTTACTGATGAGCCTCCATCAATGAATGCATCTGAAATGAAGCATCCTTCTATCCATACACTAATCTCTGGGGTTCCAGGATCTAGGAAGGCATTAGCCACATCTACTTCCTTTACAGGTTCCGGGGCCTTATTGGTCTTGGCTGCTATTGAAGGAGTGATCCTTAGTCCACGCCTTCGTGTCAAGATGCTTTTGAATCTCTTTTGACAACTTGGAGACAGCATCAACAACTACCGAAAAATTAGGTTTGGTTTAAAAGTGTCTAGGTCTTTGACCAATTCATAATCTTTAATAGGATCCACAGGCTTCTCCAGCCGGCTGGGGAATGGGGCTACACCCATTTTCATCTTTCCTTTTTCTTCTAACAATTGCAACATTGGCACTTCTTCTGTTTCTAAAAGTACTTCTGTATCTTCTATCTCTTGGGCCTCTGGCCCTGTCTCTGGGACTGTCTCTGTATCCCTCTATGGCACTATAGTGCTCTGTACTGTACTGTTCTGTTCTGTACTGCTCTGTCTCTCTGTAGGTAGGTTGAAATTCATAGTCTTGGTAGGAGAGTCATTTCCATTCTAAACCATTGGTTCCTTCTTCTTGGTGCACGTAACAGTGGCAACTTCCAACTTGACCAAATTGGAAGTAGGTTCTTGTACCTTCTGTTGGCTATCAGTGGCATTGGCCTTTACAGGAGCTGTGGACTGGGACAGTCCTTTGCAGTGTGGCCTTCTCCTTTGCATTGGCTGCATAAGGGCTTATAGTCCACATATTGTCTAGGGTTTGGAAAATTTGGGGAGATATGTCCCTTTTCTCCACACCTATAACATTCCACCTCTGATCTCTGACCACCGCCAGACTGTCGTCCTTTGTAACTTTGAGAGGGAAACCTCCTTGGACCAAAATTAGGACCAAACTCTCTAGGCTTGGGTCCAATATCCTGTGTTGTCATTTTGAATTCCAGCAAGTTGAATCTTGCAATTTCATCCTTCTCTCTTCGTTCGTGCATCTCTTTCAGAGAGCAAATATCCTCTGTATGATTCTTTCGCAAATAGTAATAACAGAAGGCTCTAGGAATGGTTGGTTTTTGGGTACATTCAGTGGCTAAATGTCCCGCTTGATGACACTTTCTGCACCATGTATTAGAGCGCATCACATCTCTTCCAGCTCTTGCAGGAGTGGATATATTGGCAGTATTCATCTTCAGCGGCTGTAACTGCTTTGTAATCACATCCGGAAGCTCTTTCTTGATACTTGCAACTGAGTTGGATAAGTAGTCCTTTAAATTTTCACCTCTTGAAATGCTTGTGGTAGGGTTTTGGGAAGCTTCTATAATTATTCCATACACTGGTTGGATAGATCCAGAAGGTCCTCTACTCTAGCTCTGATTCAGAGCTCCTGTTGAGACTTGGGGTTGTTGATTCTAGTTGGTAGGGTTCCACTGTTATTGAGTCGCCATTGGAGGAACTGTTTGAGGCCACTATCGTTGTGGTTGAACCATCATCTGAGGCACTGTCGTCTGCGGTGACCACACTGGATTAGGTGCACTATACTGCGGCACTATTTGCATCTGGGGATAGGGGTAGGGAACTATCCCTGGGACTGCATTTGGTGGGTATACCATTCTAGGCATAGGAGGAGGTAAGAATCCCCTTCCTGGAGTCATTGATAGCCTTGCTTCAACTTCGTCATACAATCTTGCACCTTCCACTGCAGCTTGCAGATTGACTGGTCTTCTCAATTCCACAAACTTATGAGCTTTTGGTTGTAGGCCCCTGAGAAACACTCCTTTCTGGATACCTTCGTCCAAATAATGGCTAGTTTATCTCTTCAGGATGGATTCCATTTGCGAGACATAAGCTTCTACTCTTTCTCCAGAGGACTGACTTAGATTCATGAACTCTTCTCACATCCGCTCTTCAAAACCTTCACTCCTGAATTTAGTGAGGAAGGCCAACTTCAGGTCATCCCATGTCCCAAAAGTTCCTACTGCTTGTCTCTCATACCACTGAAATGCCATGCCCTTGAAAGTGGCGGGGAATATTGCTAACCAATGCTCAGGGGTTCTGGCATTGTTAGCCACACATGCTACCATAAACTCTGCTACATGAAGATCAGGGTCTTCATTGTACTCTCCCTTAAAAACTGGCAATGGGACTACATTTGCTGGCCTATCATTAATATTTCCAGGACGAATCTGACTAGGAAGGGGACCTTGAGTCGCCATGGGGACTTCTATAAAGAGTTCTTTTAGGGCGTCAAAGGAGGCTTCTGCTTGCGAGCTCGTTCTCAGCTTTGATTTTTGCATTCTCTCTTCTCACGTACCTTTGGACTCGTTCTAACGCTTGCCTCTTTATTGCGTCATTCATCAGGGGGTTGGCTTCAACCAGTTGTTCTGGACTCAATAGGATAGTATCAGAGAGGGCTTCAGTCTCTGAGGGATTCTCTGGCCAACATCTCCTCTACTTCCTTCTTTTCAACATCTCTGAATTCAGCTTTCAAACCACTATAGAGGGGAAGATATTCTGTTCTGAAAGTATCAAAACTCATTCTTCTTAGGATTGTTGTTGCATCATTATAATAATGAATGCTTATAAGGGTTTCAACAGTGTATGTTGTGAAAAACACTCTGTCTACCAACTTCCAGTGGGTTGCTAATTGGACAAACAGAAGATTATCAGTGCACCAAGCATCCCATGTATCTTGCTGTTGAGCATCCACGAACAAATTCCAACTCTTTTCCTTCTTGTCTTCGTGAACCTCTACAGACCAAGACTCTTGAAGCTTCTTCACAATATCCCACTTGATGATGTCTGGAAGCTTCTCAATGAATGCCAAATCTTCCATGTAGTTTGTTCCCAAACAGTTTGCCACCAAGATGCAAGTTTCTGCTGCTTCAACAGGAAGAGGAAACAGTCCACCACATAGAGCATGCATCATGATGGTGATATGTTTCCGCCATTGTGGGATGAACTTCTTGTGGAAAGTGGCTTTGATGATGAGAAATTTCAACTCTTTAGTGGAAAAAGGAACTTTACAAAGATCCATTGATTTTTTCTCTTCTTGACGATGCCATTTCCTTCATTTTCAGCCTCTTCTGATGCTTGTTGATGGCAAGCTTCCTCGGTTGCGCACCAAAAACGTGGAGCCCCAAGAGGAATACCAAAGAAAAGGGAATTATCTTGCAAGAAAATCTATCTTGTAACATCAACAAGCTTTTATTTCATTCTTTTGATCATCAAAACAAAGAAAACAACAATTCTTCACGCAACATCATAATAGATTTCTCCCACGGATTTGATAGAATCAACCGTAATATTCAACATCTTCATAGAATCCATCAATAGAACAAAGAAAAAAAAGGAATATACCATCTTTGAATGGAAATCAATCACATATTATTCATCTTCAATGTCTTCATAGTTCTCTCTCTCAATCTCTCATATACAGTTACACTGTTTTGATAGAATTGATTATCTCTGACTCTCTCTCTCTCTCTCCATCAATAGTATATCATATCCTCACTAAAATTCTCTCATAATAACTCTCAATAATCCTTCTTAGGTCGTGGATGCACATATCAAGAGGTATGTTTGATATGAAGAGTCACCAGAGCCACTACAGTGTTTTTTCACAGCTCACAACTATCACTGTCACTTAGTCTTCTCTTCAGTCTCAGCAGCTACTTCTTCCACTTGTTTTAGCTCTTTTGAACTTAGATTCATCCTTTACAAAGGTTAGAAAACTTTCCCAAAGTCACACATACATTCTACAGATTATCTACATAAGGTCTACAAAATAGTCACAGTACAACATCAGAACAGCTTCAGTACAATTACAGTATAGAGAGAGAGCAGAGATAGAGCAGAGACAGAAGGTCATCAGAACCTCATAAATCATACTCAAACCATTCCAAACTCCCAAAAACTATTCAATAAGCTTTCAAAATATCTCAATATTCATCAATCATCAATCCATGCTTCATACAGAAGACAATCAGAACAAAACAGAAGCTATACAGAAGGTATATAGAACCAATCAGACCCTATCAGAACATCACAGAATCTCATATCTCCACTGAGAATCATCATGAACTTCCAAACATAATCAATATCATCCAAAACACTCTTAAATACTCCCATTAACAATCATACACCACTCTAAATCCATCAAAAATCAATCATTCAGACCTCAAAAACAACAAAAATCAGTCAAAAATTCAGTCTTTTTCCACTCTCAACATAGACATAGTCACATTCTCCCTCATGCACAGATCCATAAGCTGCTTCAGCCAATACATTTGACTCGTTGGACTTTTCTTGTCATAGAGATTCTTGATTTTATCCCACAACTTCCATGCACTCTGTTCTTCCTCAAATATATTGTAATGAACCTATTCTGTGAGAGATAATACAATAGTGAACTTGCATAACTCATCAAGCTCAAGCCATTCCTCATCTGGCATAGTTGCAAGCGGATGCCTGCTCAACCTCAATGGTTTGATCTGCGATTTCTGCACCAACACCTGTCAAATCTAGCTCTTCCAATAATAGTAATTTGTACCATCAAGCTTAGTGATGTTGAAAATAGCATGATTAGTGGACGAACTTGCCATAATACATGCTGGAAGACTATAGACAGTTCAAAACTGCTTCTTGTTTACTGTAGAAAATGACAAAAAAATCACCAAAATCGAGACAAAATGGCGAGAAAAGTGTAACCAAAGCTGCTGCCCACTAAGTACTAGTGAAAGTATATCATTTCAGAATATTTTAGTATAAAAAATCGATGTCAGTTTGGAGTTATACACTTGCTGTAATAAATGACAGCAAGGTATTATGAGAGTCAATTGCTGACCAAATCATTGCACCAAGTCAAGAAATGATAGCCAAGACATGACCAGCCATAAACGGGCATAAATCAACACCAAAAAGTCATCAAGACCCTGAGCAAACACCCAAACATGTCACCAAAGCATCCATCAGTAGGAATACCCCCTGGACAATAGGGTAAAGTATACATAACATTGGAAAGACCTTACACCAGAAGTGTATGCTCACAAGAGTGTAAAGCCCAAGCTCAAGTCAAAAGCAACTCCAAGATATTAGTGCATGAACCATGTAACATTTAAGTGTAATAGATCCCAAAGTCTCAAGTATATGCAAAATGCTCAAAATAGTATAAACCTCTTGCTCAATGTCGATCAAGCATACGAGATGCTCCCACTGGCACAAAAGGCCGATAAACGATCTCAACAGGTCAATCAAATCAAGTCAGAGTACCAAAGATAGGTAACCAAGACAATGCCTCAATCAAATCAAGTCAGAGTACCAAAGACAGGTAACCAACACAATGCCTCAATAGCATCCAAGGTCGTAATGGAAAAAACCAAGTCATAACAGAAAAATCCAAGTCAATGTCCAACTGCTCAAGGGAATACTCAAATGAATGTCGGGACGAGCTCAAACAACTGCCATCCACAGCCAAAGCATAAAGCATTTACTAAGACGCCATAACCCGTATTGGGTAGCCTAGGCATAAACCATGTCATAGATGAAATGCCAGCTTGCAAAGAAGTGACAGTCATACCCAAATCGAGCTCTAATCTCAGCTCAAAAGCATTCTGGAGCATAAACAAGACATGTGGCATAGTCCAAATACATCATGACATCATACCGAGTAGCAGGGAGCACCCCGTGGCCAATAGGCATAACCCAACTGTAGCATAAATAGCTTCAGCCCTGAAGTTTCCAGCAGCATATAACCTCTATAAACTGAGCAAATCAGTGCTCAATCCAAGCTCAAATCCATAGGCATACATTCCCATATGTATAGGCACCAACCGGGCATCAAATGCCAAGACATGTAAGCATAAAATTGAAGTAACAGGTGGCTAACCCATTTTGAACAGATCTGGGATTGTTCAAAATAGTCAATGGCTAAGCTAAATCAGCTCCAAATGCGTCTCACATAAGAGGCATAACATCCACAAGTGATCCGATATCAATAGACATCAGTAGAAGCATCCTTTAGGGGAGTTTTGAGGTCTCGAAAATGCCTTGTAAAGAGATCCTAGAGAGAGAAAATTGGTGCACAGATCGGACACTGTATGCTCGCGTAGTGAATGCCGGAAGGTCCCCAAGAACAATGGAACTCTACTTTTTGCACAAATTACAAGGTAAAAAGCATGAACGACAAGAGCAAGAGACCAATTGGGTGCAATCTCCCCCCATGCCTTGTGTGAGCGCTCCACAAAGCATGTATTTTATGTATATTTCATCTTCAAGCTCAAATAATAGCCCAATTTACAAAATAGCAAGCTTTTAGCTTTTGAGTTTGCTTTAACACAAAAATAGGAATAAAGCTAATGGACGGTGCCCAAAGAATCTGGCACGCCCAAAACAATGTCCAAATAGAAATAACATAACCGTGCACCCATGCACATACAAAATAATAATAAATAATCGATGCCTCAATAAATAGGTATGACAAAATATAGGTGTGGCGCCTATCAAAATATAATCCATAAATCGAATACTCGCTATCCTCCAATGCTTTCCTTCGCCACTGCTGCTATCTCTACACATCAACTGAAGCATTCACAATCGTTAGTAAAATAATACAATTAAATTGACAAAAGTGAATACCTAGCAGTCTTTAGCTACATAAATAAATCAACTAGTTAGAAATAAATCCTAACCTTAATTTATTACGAGTGCGCACTCTAAACTCATAAATGTTTATTAATTTAATATGTATTTTGCAGAATCACCCGCTATGGAATCACCCATGTACACACTAAATTAATAAAACACCCGAAAAGGACAGGCGTCCCCATCAACTTCTCGCACAAAGAATCCACTTTGTGTATGAGCCCCGGTCATCAAAGTTTACGGAATCCACCGCAAAACCTCACGAAATCCACTGTGGCACGGAATCCACCGTGAAATATGCCTCCTGGCATCATACCCCCGGGGTGGGATAGCAATTGACCTCAATTGCTATTAGCTCAATGTGGAGCTAACAGAGTGGGGAAAGCATTTAAGTCTCTAGCGTGCATCCATTGTGCTTCCTCTACAGGATGGCTCTTAAATTTAACTAGATATCTAGAATATCTTCGGCCAGTTCTAGTGGTCATAAAGTCAGTATCTATGATAGCTTCTGGTTCAAGTATTTCAGTCTCTTCCTCTAACAAAGGTGGGTTTTCATAAACAGGGTGTACAGGTAATTGGCCTCTAAATGGTCTCAATAAACTAATGTGAAATGTGTTGTGAATTTTCTAGTGAGGTGGTAATTCTAACTTGAATGCATTGTCGTTAATTTTATGAATGATACTAAATGGTCCATAGAATCTAGGGGCTAATTTCACAACTGGGTGTCTATCTACACTTTGTAGTCTACGTTTTTCTATTCTCAACCAAACATAGTCATCAACTTTGAAATTCATTGATTGTCTTTTCTTATTTGCTTATTTGGTATATGATTGCTGGGCTTTAGCAATCATGTCTTTAACTTCATAAAAAATGGTATTATGCATACTAGCAATATCATCAGCACTCTGAATTCTATTTGACAAAGATGCAACAGGTGTAGGTAATCTATATCCACAAATCACTTCAAACGGTGCTTTCTTTGTAGATGTGTGTGGTGTATTGTTATATACAAACTGTAATAAATGCAAATGTGTGTCCCATGTCTGAGGTTTAGAGATAGTATATGCACGTAAAAGATCTAGAATTGTACTGTTAGTGGCTTCTGTTTGTCCATTAGTTTCAAGATGAAATGTAGATGAGAAATCAATCTTTGTGCCTAGGTTAGCAAACAGAGTTATCCAAAAGTTGTTACAAAATCTAGAATCACGATCTGAAATAATAACTTTTACCAATCCATGGTTAGTGAAAATAGTCTTCAAAAACAATTGTGCTGCTTGTGATGCTGTTAAAGTTTTCTTACATGGAATGAAATATGCTTGTTTACTAAATCTATCTACGACTGTCCAAATCATATCATGGTTAGATTTAGTATTAGGTAAACCAGTAATGAAATCCATAGAAATTTGTTTCCAAGGTTTAGATGGAATAGAAAAAGGCTTAAGTAATCCATATTGTTTACCATGATGTCTCTTAACTCTTTGACAAATCAAACATTCAGAAACAAAGTTAGATACATCAGTGTCCATATGCGGCCAATAAAAATCTTCAGTTAATATGCGTAAAGTAGATATGATACCTCTATGACCTTGATATGGGGGACAATGAATCTCATTCAAAACAAAAGATCGGAATGGAATTGTAACACACAATCTCTTTTCATAAAACATAAATCCATCATTATATGACAATGAATCAATAGGAATCAAGTTATTTTGAACTAATTTATTCCAATCAGCATGAAAAGTAATATCCTGATGATAAGTATCTTTCATAGCAATCAAAGAATCAAAAGATATAACAGAAATATTATGAATGGTAGGTCTTCTACTTAATGCATCAGCCACTACATTTTCTTTTCCGGGTTGGTATTGAATGATAGGATGAAAACTTTGAATAAAGGAGGCCCATTTGATATGTCGATCAGAGATTTGGGGTTGGCTAAGTAAATGTCTAATACTTTGTTGATCGGTCTTAATCATAAATTCTGAACCCATTAAGTAGTGTTTCCATTGTCTTAATGCTTGTACAACTGCTAATAGTTCTTTGTCATATGTGGAATATTTCAGTTCAGAGGGTTTCAACTTACAACTAGAATAGGCTATGGGATGATTGTCTTGCATAAGTACAGCTCCTATTCCTGATCCACTAGCATCGGTCACTATTAGAAAGAATGGTCTATTAAAATCATGCAACTGTAGAACAGGGGCATGGGTTAATGCATGTTTCAATAAGTCAAAGGATTTCTGTTGATTTTCGGTCCAATGATATACAATTCCTTTCTTCAGAAGTTTGGTTAATGGTAAAGCAAGTAAGGAAAAATTACGTACAAACTTCCTATAGAAACTAGCAAGACCAAGGAATGAGAGTAACTCATGCACGTTTTTAGGTACATGCCAATTCAATATTGCATCTATTTTCTTAGGATCAACTTTAATTCCATCAAATGATACAATATGACCTAAATACTCAATTTTTGTTTTAAAGAATTCACTCTTTTCAGGGTTGGCATACAATTGATTATCTTTTAATAACTGAAAAACCAATGACAAATGCTCATAATGTTCCTTCTCATTTTGACTAAACACCAAAATATCATCAAAGAAGACAATTACACAAGACTGATATTTCAGAAATATACGATTCATCATTCTACTAAACGTAGCAGGTGCATTAGTCAATCCAAATGGCATCACTAAAAATTCATAATGACCAAACTGTGTCCTAAATGCAATCTTGAATATGTCTGACTTATCTAGTCTCACCTGATGATAACTAGACTTAAGGTCTATTTTACTAAATATAGCACATCCTTGTAGTTTGTCCATAAGGTTATCAACTCTAGGAATGGGATACCTATTCTTTACAGTGATCTTATTTAAAGCTCGATAGTCAATGCACATACGATAGGTATTATTCTTTTTCTTGACTAACAGAACAGGTGCACCAAATGGAGAACTACTAGGTCTAATCAATCCTCTATTTAGTAATTCCTCAACTTGACTCTGAATTTCTTTTTGCTCTATCTGGTTATGCCTATATGGTGCTTTACAAGGTGGTTGTGTGCCAGGAATCAAATCTATCTTATGGTCTTCTGGACGTGAAGGAGGTAAACCAGGTGGTAGGTCTTCGGCAAAACAATCTTTAAAATGTGCAAGAAATTCTTTATGCCTAGGGTGCATATGATTATCTTTTACTTGCAGTTCATTCACCCAAATGAGATAAGATTTACTACTCTTGCGTAATGCACGTTTAGCTTGAGTATGCGAAAGTAGTGGAAAAACATTAGATGCATGCATACCATATAATGTAATAGATTTTCCTTGAAAGTTAATATTCATTGAATGTGTGGAATAATCTATATCTGGGTTATGTTGGTGACGCCAAGGCATACCTAAAATAATGTCACTTGACTGTAATGGAACAACTAGGAAATTTCTTCTTTCAGTGTATTGACCAATTTGAATCTCTAAGTCATGCACTTCCTATGTACCATTATACCTAGTGCCTAAGAATGCTGCTTTGATGCGATAATGCGTAAGTACAGTCTGTAACTTCAATTCCTTTACTAATTTTGCTAAAATAAAATCATGAGTACTACCGTCATCATGCAAAATAATCTTTTCCTTTCCATGCACCAAACATTTCATAGTCAATAAAGAATATGGAGTTAGCATACTTGGTAAATTATCCAAAGTAGTAGTAGTGTCGTCCTCATCTCCTGTGAAATCAGGCATATCTTCATGTTCATCTTCGTCCATTGCTCCAAGGTAGTTGATATGGGCAGGTGGCTTCTTCGAATGGCAATTTGCTACTAGATGTCCAGGCTGGTGGCATTTATAGCATACTATATGTTTAGCTTTGGTTACATTGTTTGCAATGGTGGGAAGTCTAGGGACATTAGGATTTGGCTGTGGAATAGGCTTAGGGTTTGGATTGACATTAGATGGTAAAGCAGGAGGTTTTGCCCAATTTTTATGGAAAGATGATGAAGAGAAATGACCTGGATTAAATCTTCTAAAATTGGAATTGAATTGCTTAGATCCATAATTACCATTGGCTTGGAATTGCTGTGGACGTTTGTCTCTACCTCGTAGCTTGTCTTCAGTGTCGTGAGCTAGTGAAATGGCGTCTTCAAGAGAAGTAGGCTTAAACATGTTAACTTCAGCGTAGTAATTCCCAAGGAGTCCAGACATATACTTGCGCTTGTGTGTTGCTTCAGGTACGTCTTCAAGCATGCGTAGTTGGAGTAATGCATTCCAAAAACGCTCTATATACTGAGGAATAGGCTCACGATCCCGTTGCTGAAGAAGATCCCATTGCTTAATAGCTTTCTCATGAAATTGTGGAGAAAGGAAATTCTGCATGAACTTCTTCTTGAAATTCTCCCAAGTAGCGGGACAATCTATACTCTTGCGTACTACAGTCCACCAAAGAGATGCTCTGTCCACTAAATGATTAGTGACACACTTGATTTTATCTTTTTCTGCATAGGTTTCCTCATGAAAATAGTCGTCAAATTGACTAATGAATGCAATAACAGTTTTCCCTTCTCGTATGCCATTGAAAGTACAAAATTTGAAACTTCTTTTACTTATCTTTGATTCCTTGCGGATGGTTTGAGCTTCGAGAGTTGCATCGATGGTACGTCAGATAAGATCTTCAGCTTGACGTTCTTCTTTGTCGGTAGACGCTCTTTGTAAATTTGCCAATTGAACTTGCAATGCTTGCCTGGCCCTTCGTTCTTCATCCAATTGCATCATGATTAAGTCTAGCTTTTGCTCCATCGTAGGCTCAGGTAGGTCACCTTCAGCCATAAGATCATCCATATGTGGTTCCGTCATCCTGCAAAACTCAAAAGACCTTTCTCACTCAAAATCAAGTTAGCGGGATGAGCGTAGCTCAAGTTCGGGAATACAAGGCTTATGTATTTTTGGGTATGGCTTTCACAATCTTCGAAAAATCTGCATTTTATCCTTCTTCGTATGCTAAAAATGCTTCAGCAAACTTGTGTATGCGTAGAGTACCTTCCAATGAACAACTTTGCAGTTCGGAGTTTCTGTGCAGGAACAACCCTTCTAGGAGTTTTAGATAGAAGTCAGTTTTGACTCCAGTTGACTTGTCTGACTTGCAGAGTACCAGACTAATGTGACCTGTAGAGTTGCAGACTTGCAGATCTTAGTCGATTTATGGAACTTGCAGTACTTCAACTTGATAGATTTGCCAAATCAGACTAACTGTGTGTGACCTGTGTGGCTTATGACTTAGCTTAGTTACGGGACTTATGGCTTACTAAGCCCTATGTAATTTTGAGGTATCGCGGCATGTTGACGTTGCGTTTGAAGATGTCGAGTACATACTGACGCTGCCCGAATGGAAATTTTGGGTGTTAAGCTTTTTAAAGCTTAATACTAAGCTTTATAACTTTTGATTTTTAAGCTTTTAGGCTTATAGTCATGAAACTTAGCTCTGGTTTTTGACGACTTGTATGTGAGGATGTAGGAGTGGTCCTCCGCCTCTGCAGACCGGTCCTTCACGATCCGATGATGGAAACAGGGGTTCTTGATTGCCAGAAATCTGCCTGTATCGACGGTTCGCGATGAGATTGATCATAGAGCCCGATCGTTCCAGGAGCTCCGCCTTCGCACGAGATGGGTAGCGATTGGAAGCTCTTGATCTCAACTTCGCTCTAATACCACTGGTGCGCAGATCCGACACTGTATGCTCGCGTAGTGAATGGCAGAAGGTCCCCAAGAACAATGGAACTCTACTTTTTGCACAAATTACAAGGTAAAAAGCATGAACGACAAGAGCAAGAGACCAATTGGGTGCAATCTCCCCCCATGCCTTGTGTGAGCGCTCCACAAAGCATGTATTTTATGTATATTTCATCTTCAAGCTCAAATAATAGCCCAATTTACAAAATAGCAAGCTTTTAGCTTTTGAGTTTGCTTTAACACAAAATAGGAATAAAGCTAATGGACGGTGCCCAAAGAATCTGGCACGCCCAATACAATGTCCAAATAGAAATAACATAACCGTGCGCCCATGCGCATACAAAATAATAATAAATAATCGATGCCTCAATAAATAGGCATGACAAAATATAGGTGTGGCACCTATCAAAATATAATCCATAAATCGAATACTCGCTATCCTCCAATGCTTTCCTTCGCCACTGCTGCTATCTCTACACATCAATTGAAGCATTCACAATCGTTAGTAAAATAATACAATTAAACCGACAAAAGTGAATACCTAGCAGTCTTCAGCTACATAAATAAATCAACTGGTTAGAAATAAATCCTAACCTTAATTTATTACGAGTGCGCACTCTAAACTCATAAACGTTTATTAATTTAATATGTATTTTGCAGAATCACCCGCTATGGAATCACCAATGTACACACTAAATTAATGAAACGGCCGAAAAGGACAGGCATCCCCATCAACTTCTCGCACAAAGAATCCACTTTGTGTATGAGCCCCAGTCATCAAAGTTTACGGAATCCACCGCAAAACCTCACGGAATCCACCATGAAATATGCCTCCTGGCATAAAAAATAATTTAAGAAATACAGTTATTTTATAAATTTTTTAAAAGGTTTATATATTGGTAAGTTAAAATATCAAAATTTATTAATAAGTCATTGTCATGATATTCTCGTGGTCACATCAAACCTAGAAATCTAGATTGCCATAAAGTTGGCAAAGGTTGTCATAATGAAGATCTTACCTCTCCTCATTAAAGTGAAAACTAATATTCAACTTGAATTTTGGTGGATACTCGATTGCCTCCCTCCATCGTTTCTCTCTTCTTTTTTTCTCCTCCTTAGTAGTCTCTTCTTTGTTTTCGTTCTTGCTTCTAATCATATCCTTAGCTATGGATCAATCACCCAATGATCTCTGTAACTCAGCTATGGATCAATCATCCAATGATCTCTGTAGCTCTCATAAAAGACCTCTCTATCATCTTCATATTGAGTTGGATAGTGAGTATGAACCAATAAGAAAGAGAACAAAATCTATCACGGTTTTTACAGAGTCTATGAAACATATACTGAGGTTTGAAGGAAATAAGAATATTGATCTTTGGTTAGATGGAAAGCTATATCCCAAAGATCCTAGCAGAAATGGCACTCCTCCTTTCTATAATAGCTCATCATTAATGAGGTTTATTGGTGATGGCTACAATGGATTTTTAGGTTATACACTTAACCTTGTTGCAGAAAAGGATATCCTTGGACTAGAGAATCATCTTTTGATGAAACACAATATAGAATTGTTGCAGAAGCTAGAGGATTGTCAACAAAAAATTCATTCATTGGAAAAGCGTATCAAAGCTTATCAACGAAAGCAAACTTTATTAGGCCTTCGAAATCGACAAAGAGCTCTTAAAAATATTGAGAATCTCAAACAAAGAGGAGGAGGCTGTGGTAAAAGAATCCAAGTAGCAAGGTATATTTTTTTTCACTTAGAAAATCTTAAATATGGCTTTATTTAAATTACTTGCACTAATTTGTGATGTTAATTTTGCTTAGATCTCTTCTACAACCAAATGCAAGTGAAAGAGATTCTTTAAAAGCAGCTCAATTTTATTATCATCTTCTTCCTTCAGTAGTTTCAAAGGATATTTTGGAGAAGAAGAAATTTAAAAAGGCAAAAAAACAATGCTTGGAGTCATTTGTAAAGGATCATTCTTTGGATTCTGAGTTAGTACAGAAGACATTGGATAGTATTGGTATCAGTCGAGATGCTTATATGCAACTTTTCTAGCTTTTACAATCAAATATGAAGCAAGGACATGTATGCAATTGCATACTTTCGAAGCCATTTGTGGTTAGGGCTATCAGACAGAGAGTTAATAACAAAGTGATGGGGATTCTAGGTGAGCCTTTTCATATCAAGGCTACCTTCAAGGGCAAGAAAAACGAGGTTACATTCAATGAATTTAACAATATTTTCCTTGACTTGCCCACCCTACAATGCTTAATGATCAAATTTTATGACTTGTCAGTAATAGAGGCACATGGAGTGGCTAGATTTGTGATTAAACTTGATGAAAGTGAGATTCTGAAATGTCAAAAATTGGAGAGAATCTCTATCACCTTGATGAATAGAGCACTTTCTTCAAGTCATTGCAATCACTCAATATAATTTAGTGTTCAATTTGAATATAACATTTGGTGGCTAGGAGAATTTGATGTAGATACTGAGAATTTTGATATATTATATTGGGTTTTTTATCAAACATCAATACCTAATATTATTCAAAGGCAACAAGCAAGAGAAGAGCTATTTGTTGAAGGATTTGGGAATTACAGGATTGAGTGGCACATAGCTGGTGACCTAAAGACACTCAAATGTATGTATAATGTATCAAAGGGAGCCAACTCGAGATCTCCTTGCTTATACTGTATGTTGCCAGCTCTGCAGAGTTAAACTCAAGCAATTGGAATAGAGCTCCCTCTAGGCACAATAAGGATCCACATTTTAAACCAGTCTTGGACATTCCTTTAGCGAATGCCCATATTTGTACACTTCATGCACTTTGCAGGATAATTGAAAAGCTTGTTCATCTCTATATAGGATTTGCATGGAAGCTGAAGCCATTATCAACTAGAACAGATGCTATAACAAAGGTTGAAAAAGTTCTCTCTGCAATTGGTTTGCATGGTGGCAATGTTGTTATTGAACCAGATCTTCAGAAGTCTAAGGATGGTAATTGTGTCCCAAAAAAACCATCTATTGGTGGAGTGAAGGCTAGAAGGTTTCTAGGCTTTCATGGGAGACTTGGCAAGATAAACTCGAGAAATGGTGGCTCAACTATTAAATTTAATTAGTGGAAATCCCTACATAATGCAGTTAAGGATCACACTAATAATGGACAAGCTCGGAATAGAAAAGCTAAAGTTTGGGAAACACTAGACAAAGTGTTTTTTTATTGTGATAAGACTGAATGGAATGATGATGATCTCAAAGACTTTAAAAACCAATTGAACCTTTTCAAAAAGGTGATGACAGAAGCTTGGGGTGATCAACACCTTACACTATATGGTAAGAAGTTTGTATATGTCTGTTTCTTCATTGTCGAACTCATATAATGTTTTTTAATAAATTTCTTTATTTGTTGACTATGCATCATATTTTATACAACCATGCTCCATACTTTATTAAACAATATGGATCTCTAGCTATTTGGTCAACCCAAGGTATGGAAAAATCACATTATCAAGCAATAACAAAATATTTCAGACACACAAGACATGGAGGTGGAAGACACAAAGCCAACAGTTTATTAGAGGTCTTTCAATGGTTCTATTGACAAATTTGGCATAAATTCAAGCTTAAAGATACAACCACATCAAGCAATACATCATCTTTAGCAAGGACTATACAAATTGTTACCCAAAAAAGAAAAGATATATATTTAAATTCTTGCGCAAAGCAAAGATTTATAGAATGGTTACAAACCAAACAAAAAGTTGGGTTTCAAGAAACCCTTGATCTTTGGCATCTTCTAGTCTAATTGTGTTGCAGAAGAGTCCTTAGTTTCAGGCACCTCGACAGGGCCTCTAGAGAAGTTCTTAGTTTCAGGCACCTCAACAGGGCCTTCAAAGGAGTCCTTGGTTTCAAGTAGCTCGACAGGGCCTCTAGAGGAATCTTTTGTTTCATCCCACTCAATAAGACCTCTGTATTTCAAAAACTCCTGTTTTCGATAGCCTGGAAGAAGCTTCAAATTCTTACTATCTTCTACATAAGAGAGCAAATAGGAGCCAAGAACTCCAAAATATATAGCTCTAGATCCACTGTATCCAAGCATGAAGCCAAAAACTCTTATGGCTTCTTCATTCTCCACTAAAATGATATTGTCCAAACCTTTGTTGAAAACTTGAGATCCAATTACCTTTGAGATAGCTCTCAAAGCCATCATTGGTAGACTTGGAGAGCTTGACAATCTACTATGATATATTACAATTGTTTGATTGTTTAAGTTTCCAATATAATGGCCAAGGCTTTGATTTTTCCAAGCTTCACTGGCCTAGAGCCCTTGGCCCTTCCAAGAAAATTGTCCAGATCTTCAATCTCAATCTACACAACAAACCACAACAGTATAAGATATAATATATTTATCTATAATGCATAATAAATTCTATCATAAAATCAATGGGTAACTTTGAATTATATTTCATACCTTAGGGTGTTCGTCTTCTTTGAGAAGATTATCATCATAAAGATTTATTGAACTCTTGGGTTTCTCATTTGATGGAGACTTCAATCTCTCTTCATACCCTACATCATCAATACGAAGTCTCTTTTGGACCTACAATAACTCTTCTTCTATAGGTAGCCCCCCCTTTTCGTATTCTACGATCTGATTAATACATGTATGTAAGGCTATAGAGCCGTCTTGGAAATTCTCTCCCTCAACATCAAGACTTGCTAGTGGTTCTTGTTCATAACCTATAAAATTCATGTCATTTTGGCCCCAACCTACAAGGATTGCTAAGCAATAATCTTCTCTAAGATAAAAAAGATGTTGAATATCATTTAACAACACATATCTCTTCTTGTTGATAAGATAAGTGGGAAATGTTGGAACACATGCAAGAGGACCTTCTTCATCAACCTGTGCACTTGGCTCGATCTCCTTTTCTTCCACCATTGTGATATTATCACTCTTAAACAAACCTATATCAAAACCTTTGACAAGTTGATTCTCAATATCTTCTTAGAACATCTCCTCCTTCTCTTCAACCTCCTTATCCATACTTGCAATATCCTCTAGCTTTCCTTGTTGGGCTATATCTAGAGAAGAATTTTCCATGTACTGAAGATACATAATAAATCCAACGTCCTTGTGGATTAGAAGGCATTGGTGTTGATACCTGTGGAAAGGGCAACATGTTTCTCTCTTCCTGAATTCCTCGTCAATGAGGTTGAACCTGCCTAGCAAAGTTAACTTGGCTATACTGGTGGCTCCCATGACATCACTATAATGAACAAATCCATTGACTTCTAAACTTTGCACATGTCTATCATAAAAATCTCTGTACTCCTTAAGTTTATCTTCAAGATCCTCCAATAAATCTTTCAAATCAAAAGGAACATTGAAAATTTCCATGATCTAGCTAAATGTGGAAGAATTTCCAGTTGTGTGTAAGAAATCAAAGAGCCTTCATCAGAAGTCTCCATTAGCTCCTCCTCATCCATTCCTTTCAAAGATAGCTTTCTCTTTGTCATCTTGACCAACAAAAGATTTATCCCTGCAAACAAAGCAGAATGGCAACAATGTCCAATAAAACACGATAGAACTATGGAAAGAGGCCCCAAAATTGCGTTTTCCAAGACAAAAAATAAAAAAAGGAGAAATTTTTTTAAGTGACTGGTGAAACGCGAAAACAAGTGTCCAGAGGCAAAAGCTGGTGAAGAACTAGCGTTTCATCGGACACTACTTGAAAACGAGAGTTATTTCAACATTTCACCGGTGAAACACAACAGCTAGCAACACACCACTAACCAGAGACATTATTTCATGTTTCATCGGTCAATAGATACAGAACAAGAGACTTATTTCGCGTTTCAATATTTTCGTACGCACGAAGTACCTCAGAATACGCATGCACGTGCCTCACTTAACACACCATATCAAATATCTCAAAAGACGTGCGCACTCCCTTTTTTCGAGAATAACAGTCTCAGAATACGTCGCACGTGTTTTACTTAACACTTCACCAAGTAATGCATGTACCATCAATTTTTAAAAAATCCCCCAATAAAGGGAAACAATGGCCAAATTTGTTTCATATTTTTATGGTCATGGAGCACATTTTTGTGGTCATGCAGCAGGGTTTTCGAGCTGTGGTTGTGAAGAACGCATTTGCGTTTCACGGAGTTATTGACAAAATTGGTTTTAGACGGATTTTTCCCAGCAAAGCGCCAAACAAGGTATGGTTTTCTACACTTTTCCTTAATGTTTTATAACATTATGAGTCTATGAGCACTATAAATGGACTTTTTCCCTAGTGTGAGCCTATGAGCACTATAAATAATTATTTTTTCCTAATGTTTTATAATATTGCTTCTATGGCTTTAATGGTGTAGAGATTTTAGGTAATTGTTATGGCATTCCTTAGATTAATGTTTTGTTTTTCTTAGTTTTATTGATTCTTTTGCTATTTATGTGTTGTCTAGTGAAACACGAAAATAACATGCTGCAAGGAGGTCTCTCTTCTGAAACTCGCATTTCACTGGACACACTGGACAAGAAGTAACATGTCTTTTTTTGGCAGATGGCTAGGACTAAAGCAACATCAAGGAAGGAGAAGATTGATCCTAGGGGTTTAACATAAAAGATTCATCAATCTTCAAAGCCTCAGAAGCTCTCTAGAAAGTCAAAGCCAAAGAGAAAGTTTTCTCAAAATGTCAAGTGCCTAAGGGAGATTAGGAAGGCAATAAAGGCTCTTAACAATGCAATTCCAAAGCTGTCTTTTCAAAGGCTTGCCAAGGAGATTTGTGACAAATATAGTTTGGATAGTTTCAGATGGACAAGAACATCCCTTAATTGTATACAAGAAGCCACAGAGGATTTTTTAGTTGAGTTTTTTCAAGATGCCTATATTTGTGCTGCTCATGCTCATAGGCTCACACTTATGGACAAGAATATGGTAATTCTTAGGAGGCTAAGATATAGATTTTCAAAGGTCCTTGAGCCAATTCCCCTCACTGATGAGAAGACATTTAATATCCTTAATGTGCCCCCAGCTAGGAGAAAGAAAGATGATTCTGGTCCCAAGGTTGAGGATGTCACCCATGAGAGGGATACAAGGCAACATGAAAAAGAGGAGAAAGCTAAAGAGGAACATGCAGATAAATGGAGAGAGTATAGGAGGCAAAGGGCTGAAGAAAGGGAAGCATAGCAACTAGAGCCCTTTGAAAATGAGCTGGCCACCCTTCTTGAAGTAGCTAATCCAAAAGGATTCAATGTGTTTTGTTTCTTACCTGGTGACTTAGGCAAAAGAACTGAGGTTATCTCCTTTAATGCTGCATGTGTTCAGATTCTTAAGGATAAAAGAAGAGAAATAAATGACAGTATTATTCTTGCTAGCCTAAGGTATATCCACCCATAATTACTTCTACTTTTTGATATTTTTTTAACAATAAGATTTTTCTTGTTTATACTCACTATTTCTATACCTTTTCTAGGTTGTAATGTATGAGTTTCCTTTGAATATGCAACAAAAAATTGAGGTTCTTGATCCATCTATCTCATTCTTTATGAGGAACGAGCTTGATACAAGTTTTGTTGAGGAGTGGTTCAATCTGATTGACTTCGATACTTTGAAGCTCCTTATAATTCCATATAATGAAAAGTAAATGATTCAATATTCTATTAGAGTTTTTGAGATTTTATCCTACTAATTTGTTGAGATATGATTTCTTTCAATTCTCATTGGAGCTTGATTGCAATAGATTGTGTGGATAAGCAAATGTTTTTTAATCAACTCTATGAAAGGAAGCCATGGAAATCCACTTCTTCGATGGAGACTATCCTTGTTGTGCCTGACTTCTCTGTTGCGTTTTCAGCTTGGTCCTACGCTTGGGGTTTTAATCACCCAACTATGTCTTCGGGTCTTCTCCTACTGGTGGGTTCCTTCAAGTTATTACATTTGAGTGAGTTCCTTGTTAATTACAAGCAATTTTCAATTTATAGTCACTTAGTCTGTGTGTGTGTGTGTACTCTTTTCTATGCACCGTGCACGTAATTAGACTTTTAGCTTTTATTAAGTGTACTTCAAGTGTTGGAAAACAATATGAGTGCGAAGACACGATGACTATTCAATTTCCGCACTCTTGCTTGTGTTCGTGGCCTGATGGGGCTCTAAGCCCAGTTTTTGGCCTTTCTTGCTGCTTTGCCAGGGTCTATGTCATGTCGTTTGGTTAGTTTTTTGTCAATTTAGGGTCCACTTGGGTCAGCCTACAATGGCTTTAATCGTGTTGAATTTGCCGCTCAGTACGTTAGTACTGTTCCCGGCCATTTGGCTACGATTTTTAGGTCTGGAATTGCCTGTAAGGCGTTCGGTGAATTCTCTTAGTGCAGGATGCAGTCTACATCATTCGGGATGTGTCAGATTTCCAAATTTGTCTGTCAATGTATGTCCAATTATGCAAGGTTTGATTTTTAAAATCAAATGTCCGATTCACCAATGGTCCAATTTGGTCTAGTTCGATTCAGGTATGTCCGATTTAGGTGTGTCCAATTGTCAAAATCGGACATGGTATGTCCGATTATCAAAATCGAATAGGGTGTGTTCGATCAAATGGGGTTGATCTGATTTGGATGTGTTCGATTTCGGAGATCAAAAGGGTCCCACTCGGCCGGGCAGTGAATCCGATTCTCACATGTCCTATTCTCAGAATCGGACAGGACAGGGTGGTCCGAGTGATGATGTGGCAATATGGTCCAATTTTAGTAATCCAATTTTCAAAATCAGACAAGGCCTTTGGTTCAATTTTTTGATTTTGCAGAATCAGATACTGGTAAGCTTGTCCGATTCTGCCAGATAAAACACACATTCCACTACGATTTGATCAAAATATACAAGCTCAAGCTACGATTGCTGGCAAGACTTTCCAAAAATCAAACGCGGGTGTAGGGCAAGGGTCTCATATACCTGAATCTTGCAAAAAACTCTAACACACTCTGAATGATCCGATGTAAGCTTGTGGCGTGCAAGCTCTCTCTCTCTCTCTCTCTCTCTTTCACACACACACACACACACACACACACACACACACACACACACACACACAAAGCTAAGATTACAAATGAGGCATTCCCTTGCCTCCCAAGGTCTTAAACCCTTGCTGGGCACAACCTTAATCTTTCCGATCACTCCCCTTGCAATTCCAACACATCTAAGCACTCATTTTTTCCATTTTTTCCTTGTTTATGCCATGTTTGGGCCTGTTTCATAGCAACAAACCCTAAGCTTTCCACTCTGATTTCTCAATTTTGACCTACTCCAAATGCAACAAAAATCAAAAGCAAAGTACTGAAATGATTTCTCCCACTCAACTAATCATCAAAACCAAAAATACTTACTTGTAGCACATATTAAAAATCCAAAATCTCCTATCCAACTCAAGCTCTAGTTTAGGGATGAAACCCTTACTTTGATGCTCGATTTGAGGAGCGCAAGTGCTCAAGATTGAATCCGTTGGTCCCGGCAATGGAACCAAAATGTAATGGGATCTCACCCTCAACCACCAAGACCCATGGACCACTTATTCCCTCAAGTGTTTCAAGCAAGTACCTATGGCTATCTCTCACCTAGCCGATAAGCCTTTGATCTTACCATGGTGTAGTGAGCTTACCTTGATGCCCAAACGAGTTGCCTCCTCCTTCAAGCACTCCGGTAGCCTCAAGGAGATCAGTCATAAATATATGTTTGTATCACGTGAGTTCAACATAAGGTATTTTTAAAATACAATTTTTACATACAGATTGGTCCCATATAAAGGAGTTACTTACAGATTGATAGAAAAGGGTTATAAATAAGCCTTTAATGCACGTGATATAGAGGGTATACATGTATTGAACTACTTGGGCTGGTATCTCCACGATTCGTGATGCAAGCTCAAGCATTCTCAAGCCTCCTCCTCCAAGCTCCATTCTCCATAGCCATGCATGAGACGAGAGAAGAGAATAGGAAGAGAGGAGATGATGGAGAGCTTCACCTCCCAGATCCCTCACCCTCACACACTCACTCCCTCACTTACTCACACTCCCTCCCTCGAACACTCACAAACAAGCAAAGAGAAGAGAATGAGAGAGGAAGATGAGTCCACTTTTGCCACACTCCAAAGAATGAGCTCCTCATTCACTTTTCAACTTTTTATATACAAAACCCTAAATCTCTCTTGGACGGTCATCCCCTTTTTACATGGCCAGATGTGGCCTAGGCCCTCTTTTCCATTGTTCTCCTATCTTCCTAGCTTCCTTCATAATGCCCATTGACCTTTACAATTTGCATAGGAGGGAGCCTAGCACTCTTTTACAAATGGTTTTAGGGGCGCTTTGTATTTAAAAATTAAATTTTTCCTTTGACTTAACTTTTGAGGCAGCCCTTGTGATTTCAGTCGTTTCCCTTCTTGCTTCTTCCGTTGTGTCTGATTTCCTTCTAGGCCACCTCTTTCAGGTCCCATCTTGTGCTTTTTCACTTTTTCTCTTTCTTCTTGTGTTGAGGTTAACACCTTGCAACCATCCACCCTCCCTCCTCCATCATGTTGCCACCCCTTCTTTCTCTTATCACCCTTCCTCTCTCTCCTACCATCCTCCTATTCCTCTAGACCTTTCATTGCCATCCTCTCCCCCCTTCCTTGCCACCACCTTGCCTAGTTTAAAAGCCTTTTGAATACCTTGCCTAGTTTCTTACTTGATAGACCACAATCATCTAAATCAATGGATGGAACATATACCTAGAAGCACCAAATACTTAAAGCCAATTTGGATAGTGAGGATAACATAACCTCACGAGAATTAGGAAGGGTATTTGGATCTCGTGAGGATTTTTAAGTCATGAAAAATGGCTTGAGGTATCCCCTCCACAAGAAAATATAGAATTAGGAAGGGTAGGTTTGATCACAACACATCTTCCATGCAATGTCCTCTTGGACTCTCGCTTCCTCCCTTCCCAACATTAGATTTCTCCAAGCAAGCTAGCCTAGCTTTATCGAGCTTAGAAAAATCTTCCTCCACTTTGGTGGACTCTCCAATTGTCTTTTCTTAAGCTTGCCAGGAGACATAAGTAGCTATATTTACCCTTATTCATGGTAATTTCTTATTGTAAAATGAAAAAAAAGCACACCTCCCAACAAGAAATGAATTGTGTGTCTATATCTATAAGTGCTTGAACTTCTTCCATGCTCTTCTCTCAATAGTTTGATGGAAGTTAGATCTATAAACATATCTAAGTTCTTCCTATGGACACATTTTGTAGCATATATGTGATAACCTAAATTATAATGAATCCATAACTTTTGTGATGCACTATCAAACCTAGCTACAAAGGGTGAAAGAACCAACATCATATATTCAACTAAAGACCTAAAGATCTCCAAGTATGTGCCATACATACCAAGCACATCAACCTACTTATACAAAATGATGTTTGGAGCTCCACCTCTATCTCTTATTGAAAGGAGTAGTGGCAATGAAGGAGTGAAAGTTGTCCTAGTAGCATGAGTCATGTTTGCACAAAGAGATGATCAAAATGAATGGGAAGTATAAACTTAACAAGACACTTGTAAGAAAGTTCACATGCCAAAAAAGGAAAACCATGGAATTACAAAAAGAAAAACTATAAAACCAAAATTAACAAATAACAAAGTAATACCAAATCTATTTTTATAAATGAAATTATCTTTTATATAATAAAAATATTTTTATTAATTCTAACAACCATCTTGCAATGCAACTACACAATCACTCCAAACTTGTCTAGAGCTCTCCACTTGCTTATTAATTTACAAACATTAAAACATTGCTATTTATTGACCAAATAAGCACAACTAAATTGTACTAATGTAAAGTAAATTTATAAGATGAAGATACCTTTATATAATTGATGCAAAATTAAGCATGAAAAAAAGCACTATCCATCGTACCATGAATGTATTCTCAAAGGTCTAACAAGCATAATAACATATTAGCCATTATAATATCTATGTTTCTATTTGGTAATGATACATGGATCTCAATAATGGGCAGTCGCTCATGTTTTGTTTCCAATGGAATCTACCTTAGCCTCTTGTACATCCACCTTTGATATCCCAATTGATGTAGAGAATAACTCTTGAACCCTATGGTAAGTGATGGCATAACTAACCTATGCTTACATTTGTCACCCTTCTCAAAACCTAGTCTTCTATTTTAATTATCTCTAAAAAACTCACTCATTCAATACCTCCTTGGCTACAAACACACAATGAACATTGTGAGTGTCCTTCATGGATTTCTACAATACATACTAGCCAAAAAGTGTACATGGGCAAATAAACTAGCTTATAGATTTAGACCCCATAACATGCTTCATCGTAGCTGTATGGAAATCCAAATACTATCCTTCTTTCCAAGTTGTCTTTGGTTCATGAGTTGGGCATGGACCACTCCAAAATATGCAATGGATGAATTTGGAATGCTCTTGTGTTGTCCATTCCCATGGTCATTAGATGGAAGCATGTGATCAAAGATGTAGAAGAAAACTCCCCTCTCCACCACAAGCTCTTTTGATGACTAATTTGGTTAGCAAGATCTTGATCCTTGCATGTACCGCAAGAGATGTCCTAGTGAAGAATTGTGAGAGTGACCATCCACTAGATTTTAGAGGAAAATATACATAATTGTCAAGTTACACACATGATAATCAAGACTTCAATGGACTCCCATTGCTTTAGGAGCTTCAATGCCCTTCGAGTCAACTGCCTCTCACATAGTTTGCTCATGATTCAATCTCATTGCAATCTACTCTCTCCTCACTATCCCCAAAAAGAAAGAAGAGAAACATCAAAGATCTCATAATAGACTCACCTTCTTGCCCTCATGCATTGTATTCCAAATGTGTTTTAAGTCTTGACGGTGACCTCACAATCTAGTTGTGGCTCCATCAATCCACTTCACCTCTCTGTTGCAATTAATCTACTCCATGAGTGCTCCATCAAAGAGAAAAAGCATACAAAAGAAGAAGAGATATCCCAACCTCAACTTGACTCCACCTCTCACCCTCTAAACAATGGATGAAGAAGAGGAAGAAGAGAAGAAAGTGAGACAATAGAGAAGCTTCATTTTGCGAAGGCATATAGTTGTGAATAAGCCACCTTCTTATCCTATATTTTAAGAGGTATTGGTTGAAATCTTAGGATAAGAAATCTTTGCCATTATCTATCATGAGTAGCTTGATTCTTCTACCTGTCATAGTCTCAACCATAATATGAAAGTTGTCAAATACTTCAACCTTGGATTTTAGAAGAATACCCAAATATACCTGAAAAAATAATTAGTAAAATTGATATAGTATATATGTCTAGCTATTCAAGGTGTATGGGCTGATTCACATACATATGCATGAATGAGATCAAGGACTCCTTTTTATCTCTTTGTACCTATTGAGAATCTAGTTCTTGTTTACTTCCCAATGCAACATGCTTCACAAACTTTGCCAGTCCTTTGTATGATGGTATATCCAAAATTGTGCCTCAAGACTTCAACATACACATGCTTCTAAAATTCAAGCATCCATGTCTTTTATGCATAGTTCAATAGGAGAAAGAGAGGCTCTTCAATCATCTTGTATGGCTACAAATGTTGAAGGTGATCCATCAAGTCTCAAGAGTTTCCCATACTTTTTCCCTTTGATTACTACTTTGTAGTGATCTTTTGTGTCTTTAATCCAACTAATAGTAAGTTCTTGCTCAAGGAGTGCACAAGAGAATATCTCCAAGTGTCTTTTTCAATCCTACGTTGAGCTAGATAGTTCTGTCACCTTTACGTGTAATAGCATCATGAGTACTATTTGCAGTATAGACATTACTATTATGAGTAGAATCCAATTTAGAAAAGTCTTTAGCATGAGAAGTGACGTGAAAGCTTGCCCCACTATCAATCCACCATGGTTTTTCTTTGATTTTAAAAGTTTATACTATTGGTTTTTGTAGTCTCCTCAATAGGTAGAGAGTTGTCTTAAGAGAAGCATTAAAAGCTTCATTCTCCATTAACAAAGCCGGTTGATTTTGCCTTCTGATCATCTCGTTTCTTCCAACAATGTGCTCAAAATGTCCATAATTTTAATAATAATGACATTGAATTGAGTTATGATAGCCTCTACAGGAATGGCTTCCTCTTCCATAAGAAGATTGATAACCTTCTTGATGTAGGTGATTATTGTTGTGGCTAAGTTGGTTCAATTTGTGTCTTTCTCTTCCTCCTTTATTGTTGAATCTTCTTCTTCCTCTTGCTTTAAAGAGGGCTTTATTAGTTGTGCTTGTCAAGATACTTGTAGAGCTGCCATTATGAATGTTCTTCAAAGCTTCTTACCTCTAATCTTCATCTCTAAGAATCTACTCCATCTTATCAAGTGAGGTTTTTGCATCAAAAAAATGAATATTTGTACAAGTTCTTCATGTATTTCCTTAAGATTAGGAATGATGATTGTAGAGATCTCATTGTTTTTCATTTTATCTCCCACACTTGATAAATAAATGATGTGATGGACCCGTACAAGGACTCATCATTTTGAGGCAAAACCCTCACTTGATGAGATGGATATGAACAAGGGTTTTTGCCTCAAAGCGTTGATTATAGAGAGAATCAACTAGTTGATGTGGATCATCGACTCTTTTGATGTAGCGTATGGCATTCTCTCCTTGATTTCTCTTTGTGTTGGTAGGCTGATATCTCAAGGCTATTTGTCTTGAAGTACTATTTGACTCATAAAATGTTCTCCCAAGGTCTCCCAAGATCTTGAATACTATCTCAAGGTCTCCCAAGATTTCTTAAGAGTCAACACATCCATTAGATGGTTGAGAATGCCATCCTTGATACTCAGTCTCATCATATAGATAGCACGCATGGCCTTCCACAAACTTGAAAGAAGAGAAGTGACTCCATCTTCACTTTCCAAGTGGCATAGTTGGTGCCATTGAGCTTTTTAGCTATTTCCAAATATAAATTGTGTAGTTTGGATGCCATTTCCAACTTCAATCAAACAATTTAATGAATGGAGATTTTTACATATACAAGGCTCGCACTAGGCATGATCCTAAAGGAACCTTCTCTAATATAATGAGAAAAAATTATGGATGGCGAAGAGATTCATCCATGCAACACAAATTGCATATGACCAATCATAAGTTAACCTCTTTGGGTTGCCTTTGTAGTTTGTTCTCTATGGGTCATATGGGTTATCTAGTGTGTTATTTAGAAGCTCTTGGTGTTATCTTTCTATAGTTCCATCTAGGAGCTAAAATTTTGCTTACATTCAATTTGTAAGTCAAGCATTTGTGTGAATTTTCTACTATGTCATCATTTAATTTAAAAAAATTTGATATATCGACTAAAAAAAAATTGTTTTGTTTTTTTTAAAGATTGTGCCACCTTGGGGGGCCCACTCATTAAATTTTTAGCATATGGTGTGCATTCAAGTGGTATCTTGGGGGGTCCACTCATTAAATTTTTAGCATATGGTGTGCATTCAAGTGGTATCTTGGGGGGTCCACTCATTAAATTTTTAGCATATGTGTGCATTCAAGTGATATCTTTAAATTTTTTAAATATTGTGCCATCTTGGGGGATCCACTCATTAGCATATGGTGTGAAAGCAAGTGGTACCCCCCCTTTACTTATAGGTCATGAACTAATAAGACGAACCCTCTTCCTTAAGAAGCTTATAGGTTGTTTTCCAAGAGGCACTTAAAACTTGTAATTGTGAATGTATTTATCTAATTATTTTTCCTAAATTAAAAGGCCTGTTGATGAACTCATATCATCCATTGTCATTTTTGGAGGTGTCCCTTTCGAGCGTGCCATTTGTCACGTGCATACCTTAGCCCATGGTATTTACAATTCTCAAAAACCTCTCGTCAACATGCCTTGATTGCTTGAGAGAAATTCATATGAGCTACATTCATTTGTAAAGTTGTATGGAAATGTTCAATCTATGGTATTGGTAGCTAAGAAACTACAACTTTATATGAGCTAGATTCATTTGTAAAGTCATGTGGATATGCTCAATCTAATGTGTACGTGATGATTTGCTACCAATCTTATTCTATTAGAAGGTAACATCACCCTCAATGTCACTATACGTGTGTAAGCTCCTAATAATTGGCGCATTTTTTGTACAAGACTTCACAAAAATTAGTTGTCACATAGAGTAAGGCAAATTTTTAAATCAAGATCAATAATATATATGATACATGTTAATTTATTTTCTCCATAATACCTATCACTATTTTTACAAAATTAGATATAAATATTTATATCACGTATCAATGATAATGCTATGATTATGTAGTGTTGTTGTGATTGTTGTGTGCAAGGAATAGGGGCTTGGAATTATACCGACAAAAATGATTTTGCCTATCTTTACTTAACAGAGAGCTATTCTAAAGACTCTTAGTGTTGTATAATGTAATGTAATAAATAGTCAACTTTTCTTCTTTACTTGACCCAATTTATCAAAAGTTGCCATTGTAAACCAACAAGTTGTAGACAATATCCATTAGAGTTTCATCACAATTCAATGGTCAATGAAGTTGTAGCAATACCTTTTTTGAGAGGCCACCAAGATATTAGAATGATGTCCTTGAAGACCAATGCTTTCTAGCTTAAAAATTTGCAAATCCTAAACCCTTCTCTTAGTTTAAAATCAATTTCTTTTAATGGAACTATGTAGCTTATTCAAGGCTTATGTATTGGTGATATTCTTGGACAACAATTATCCTATGAGTAGAAATGTTATTAGAAGAACCATTGCTAAAGATATAATAAAGGTGTTTATGTTGCAAATTCTTCAAACAATTCACTTGTCCTCTTGAAATTATTGTGCTAAGAATTCATTTGTACATGACAATAGACGTGTACTTGGAAGAATATAAAAAGTCAAGCATAGGTTAAACATGTACTATGGAGAGAGTTGGTTTTTTACTCATGGTGGCTAATTCAAATTCTTGAAATGTAGAAGGAATTTACATTTTTTTGAACAATTATAAACGTACACTATCCTAAAAATTCTTAAAAATAGTGGTGATATATAAACAACAATCAACAAACCATGTCAAGTTGTTTAAATAAAGAAAATTCAATCCTTGGAAGACTTATATGATGTATTGTATCCTAAGATGTCTTCAAAACATAAAAAATAGAAAAGGCCATTAGCAAAGTCACACTCATGTCAATTATGTTCCACCTTCCATCCATGTTAGCAAATTTATTATCTAAATGAGGGTGATATGATACATAAAGTTGGAGAAAATCTATTTGAGATGGGAGGTGCTATGCCTCCCATCACCTTGCTAGGAGGTTGCTCATTTGTTGTGCCATGCTTATCCTTCTCAAAGTTTCAAGTTAGTACTATTTTGTTGATTGCTACCTTTGATTGATTGATAAAAGATGCCCTTGATTTATATGTGTCTTTGATTTTATATATATATATATATATATATATATATATATATATATATATATATATATATAGAGAGAGAGAGAGAGAGAGAGAGAGAGAGAGAGAGAGAGAGAGAGAGAGAGAGAGAGAGAGAGAGAGAGAGAGAGAGAGAGAGAGAGAACCATGTTTATGTTTGATACATTGTTTTTCACTATTAATTTACAATGATTGAGGGACAAAGGGAGAGAGATAGATGTGAACATATCATTTACATGCTCTCTATACCAACATAGTAGGGAGCTTTTTGATATGACAAGCTAGCTAAAGGTGGCTAGTCTCACATGTTTTGCTCAATCTAACACCATAACTACTCATCACATGGTTTAGGCATAGTAGTGGAGTTAGGTGGCGCCTTATGTGTTAATGGATGTGTGATTCAACCCTATTACCTAATAGGGTGGAAAAATTAGATTTACCTCTACACAGGTACAACCCTAGGCTTAGTGTTTGGGTGATCTCAATCCTTATGGACAATTGTAAAATATTGTATGCAATCTAAGATTGTCAACCTACGATATGATTGGGCTTAAGATGAAATGGGTTACACATAAATTTTGCACATATGGAGTATTGAAAATAAAGCCCACTAGGTAAAAAAATGTGACTAGACATTAGGGCATGGTGGCCAAACCAAGGAGTGCTTGAAGGGCCAAACCATGCTATATTTAGAGACAAATCATACCTGCCTCTTAAATAATAGAGGGTTTTCTACATCTTTCTTAAACTAGACATGAATGAGTATCAAGCTCTAGTTGAATAATTATGCCACAGCAAATAAGTTGCAACGTAGACACATCAGGTCTGCACTGTGCCGCATGAGAATGGGTTATTGAAAAGTGTAAATTCATCGCAAATATTTGAAAGATGGAGTTTGCAAAGTGCATGTATCAAGGGACGTTAATTGCACCTAGTTGCATATGGCTTATTTGTTGATAGAGCAATTATAATGAAGAATCAGACATGTGTTAAAAATGGCATAATCGTAAAAAGAATGACATTAAGAATTGTGTATACAAGTGTTATGTAAATTTTGCATAGAAATGCTCTTTGATCCCAAGGGGGAGAGAAAATATGTGATTGAATTGTTATCGCATCTATTCTTGTATTGTTGGGAAAAAATACAATTGGTTTTTGTTGGTTGATCGAACAACACTCTAAATGCTTGTACATTCAACTGATTGTTAGATTGTGGTTTGGATGATTATTCCAAGTGCTTTTGATTGGTGGTAAGTTCATGGTAGGGGTCTGTGATGACATGAGGATAAATGAATGTTTTCTTGGAAGATGATATTAAGGTTCATTGCCTTGACTGTGCTTGATTCTTAAAGGAATTAATTAAGGAAATGATATTTTTCATAGCTAGATCATCTCCAAGATCGCATCATGGATTAACCCGAGAAGGGCACTGCTCGATTCATGGGCTGTAGATCGAGGTGAAAAGGCCAACCATGGAAATGATGTTTCACTCCTAGGTAGCTTGTGGATCAGGTAGAGCTCTTGACACCCCTTGCCCATCCGAAATGGAGTTGAAGATGGCCATGGCCCCAACGTCTCTAGCATTGGAAGATCCTATTCTAAATAAAGGATGGAAATTATGGTGCCATGTGATTTGGACCGGGTACTTCTTCAAGGGTAGAAGGAATATATAATTTCTCATATATAAGCAGGAGACAAAGATTAACTTGAAGATAAGTTAAGGAACTTGTTTTTCAAAAAGACTGTTTGCTCTGCTTTCGTGCCAGTGCTATAAGATACGTGAACAAACCTTGTTCCCTAAAAGGCTTAATTAAGGAAGCTGATTTTAAATGTCACACATAAATGTGATAGGACCTAGTTAAATAACTAAAGAACGCCTATTGAGGGAAGCAGGTGAGTGGAACCCCTGATGGGTCTGTCCTACAGCAGGGTGGTCCCAAAGAACTAGGAGACTTCTCACAAGGTTTTGCTATCATTTGACCCTTAGGTATTGTTAGGTTAGAACCCCAATTCATGCTATTTTAGAGGACCGAAATGGGACTATGCCCTATGGCCAAAGAGGTTGAGTGGTGCATCCCTCTCATTTCACATTCTCTTTGAACCAAGTGCGACATGGATCTGCTTCGGCTTAGGTATCTCTACGTAATGTAGGATGTCGAGGACTCGTCGACGCTAGAATGCTGACAAGAGACCTTGACCACTAGGAATCCATATTTTAGTTCAATCCCAGTGGGTTCAGCCACAAACTTTCTGTTGTGAGGTAGACTCAAGAAACCCTAAGCGACAAACCCTACGACATTCCGTGGGAGTTCCTGGCAGCGTTGCTTAGGCACATCTCTCGATGGACTGCTAAAAACATGCCTGGACGGGCAGGTTACAATTTGTATCAAAGCAAAACTTCATATTGATGTGTGATTAATTAATGTACGGTTCGTAGACATATCCTAAACAAAATAATCTAAGTGGTATGTCTTGATTGTTAGGCACCTTCTACACCTATGAATACAGACATGCAAGAGAAGAAATTTCTTCTCAAGCAAATTAAGGCACTCAATGTAGGTGGAAAACGGATAGGTGTAGCAGCAAAGGTGGAGATATATTGAGTCAATGAATGATTATTTCTCTGCTACAGGAATTTCCTCTGCCAATCAAGCAATGATAGGCAAGTTTAAGTTAGTTGGCCATGCTTGGATATGGTGGAAGCAATGGTACAAAGATCAAGGTATTTCTGAATCCGTTGTTACTTGGGCTCAGCTCAAAGATGCTGTACATGGACGATACCTTCCGCTAACCTACCAGACTTTGAGAATGAATGAATTCTTCAAGCTCAAGCAACTAGAATTAACCCTAGAAGCCTACTACTCAAAGTTTTTAACCCTACTAAAGTACGCACAACCTATGGATATTGTGTAGCAAGTGTCCAAGTTTTGCCATGGCCTGAACACTCCTCTAAACCACCATCTTGAAGTAATACGTCCAATAGACTTAGAAGATGCATTACTTCAAGCAAAGCCAATTATCCAAGAACTTAAATCGGTGGGAAATTGTGACAAAGAGGATTCTCGAGATCAAGGCAAGAGATACCGCACATGCTGAGAGATAGGGCATATCCGTAGGAGATGTCCCAGTTATCGATGCTTCCACTACAACGAACTAGGGCACGTCCAAGCAAACTGCCTTGACTTAAGCCCGAAGATATTGAGCCTCCAAGAAAACAAAGCTACACAAGTGCATTCTTTGGATATATAGAGGAATCAGATGAAGATAAAGACCTGGAACCCACTACACCTTTTCAGGATGATTAGCAATCCTAGAAATTTTATCGACATGTAATACAAATTGTATTGAAATAAGATTTACTCTTGTAACTACAATTAACCCAAGTAATATGAGTTGCATCTATTTTGAGCCTAGAACCTACAAGCGATCAGAGATACTTTAGCAAGGAATGACAGTTATAACTTACAATGAATTTCTCTTAAGTTGTTTTCTTCTCAACTAATATAGATTAGGCCTTACCAGAATGTTGAAGCTTGGGAGTATTATTTAGTATTACAAGCAAAGCCAATTGTCCATGGGTCTCAGTCTAGATCTAAAAAAAGGACAATTTGGAAACATAGTTTCCAAGATAAATGACCACTTTGGTCCACTAAAAGGATCCTAGGGCAATTTGGTCTAAAGAAGAAAACCCTACCAAGGACAACTAGAACTTGTGACCACAAGTAATAAAGTTCCGCTATGTTTCTATTGCAAGGAGCTAGGTCATTTCAAAAGGGAATGTCCAAAGCACCCTAAACAATGATGCTCCTAGTGCCACAACATTAGACATATCCATGTCAATTGTCCCAATAGGACTCAAAGAGAACTTGAACTTACAAGAAATGAAGTTGTACAAGTCTCACATTTGGATTAATATTGATCCAGAATCAACCAAGAAATTATCAGATACTTAGAAAAAACCTAGAATATATTCATGAGATGTAACTACAATAAAATTTCTCTTGTAATCCAGACTCAGATATATCAAATACAATAAGTTGTTGTTTTAAAGACGGCATGCTTATGAGTGGTCAGAATGTCACAATGAATGTGTGATGAGTCTTAGCCCATAAGTTCCAGAATGAAACCCTTGGTTCTCTTAAGATGCGGACATCTCAATTTCTCTAAGCGGATGAGGATCTAATATTTCCACACAATTAAAAGTTAGTTGGTTAGTTTAAAAGTTAGTTGGTTAGTTAATAAGTTAGGAAGATTACTAACTAAAGACTAACGAACATTAATAACAAACCATTTCTATTCAATTAAACATATATGTTTTTTTAAAAAAATCGAGAGTCGTAATCCGATATTTTTCTCGGATTGACAAGGACCACAGCCACCCTTTACAGAAGTTACAATGTGAACAAGAGTTATGAGCCATATTAATTACTAGTATTAATGTGTATAGTATGGATGGTCCAAAAATATTAGATTTTGGGAAAAAGTAGCATATTTTAGATATTATCCTAAAAAGATATGGATATTTCTAGAACTAGATGTCATATTTTTTAAAAAAGTAAGTGATATTTTAGTTAGTTTTGGATATTTTATTAAAAATGAAAAAAAAGAGAAAATAAGAGAGATTGGCAAAATCGTGCATGCCGCGATTGCGGTTTACAGCCAGTAAACAACACTTCAAACAGGGAGAAAAAGGAGTGATCTGAAATATTTCTAACCAAGTGTCTTGGTATATTACCCCCCTTTGGGAGCCAATGGACCCATTAAATTTATGATTTGAGTATTAGATCACTAATTTTTCCAAGATCCCCTCCACAAAGAGCTCTTTTTATTAGCCGTGCAACCCCTCTTCTCTAATTCACTATAAATATGAGGCATGAGGAGGCACAAGGAATCACAAGGAGACCCCGAGACGCTGAGAGAGAGAGAGAGAGAGAGAGAGAGAGAGAGAGAGGAGTTACCCCGAAAGGCTGCAAGGGAGAGAGTTAGCTCAATTCCCCCTATCTAGATCTTTGAGTAAGCCACCTTCTCTTATGCTCTCCCATCTCAAATTCATTCCTCCTTCATCTCTCAAATCCACTTGCGGACGATGGCCCCCAAGTGAAGAACATCACATGTGGATGGCAATCCCACAACCAGCAACAAAGATTCGGGCGAGGGTATCACCACCAATACAACTACGATACCATATATAAATAATACATTTTTAAGTTGTTAAGATGCTTATTTTAGTTTTGCATGAGACACATCAAGTTCGTACTATGCCGCACGAGAATAGGTTATTGAAAAGTATAAATTCTTCGTAAATATTTGAAAGATGGAGTTTGCAAAGTGCATGTATCAAGGAAAGTTAATTGCACCTAGTTGCATATGGCTTATTTGTTGATAGAGCAATTACAAGGAAGAATCAGACATGTGTTAAAAATGGCATAATCGTAAAAAGAATGACATTAAGAATTGTGTATACAAGTGTTATGTAAATTTTGCATAGAAATGCTCTTTGATCCCAAGGGGGAGAGCAAATATGTGATGGAATTGTTATCGCATCTATTCTTGTATTGTTTGGAAAAAATACAATTGGTTTTTGTTGATTGATCGAACAACACTCTAAATGCTTGTACATTCAACTGATTGTTAGATTGTGGTTTGGATGATTATTCCAAGTGCTTTTGATTGGTGGTAAGTTCATGATAGGGGTCTGTGATGACATGAGGATAAAGGAATGTTTTCTTGGAAGATGATATTAAGGTTGATTGCCTTGACTGTGCTTGATTCTTAAAGGAATTAATTAAGGAAATGATATTTTGCACAGCTGGATCATCTCCAAGATCGCACCATGGATTAACCCGAGAAGGGCACTGCTCGATTCATGGGCTGTAGATCGAGTGGTGAAAAGGCCAACCATGGAAATGATGTTTCACTCCTAGGCAGCTTGTGGATCAGGTAGAGCCTTGGACACCCCTTGCCCATCCGGAATGGAGTTGAAGACGATTGTGATCCCAATGTCTACGGTGTTGGAAGATCCTATTCTAGATAAAGTATGAAAATTATGGTGCCATGTGATTTGAACCGGGTATTTTTACAGGACAGAAGGGATATATAATTTCTCCTGTATGAGTAGGAGACAAAGATTAACTTGAAGATAAGTTAAGGAACTTGTTTGTCAAAAGGATTGTTTGCTCTATTTTTATGTCAGTGCAATAAGTTACGCGAACAAGCCCTGTTCCCTAAAAGGCTTAATTAAGGAAGCTGATTTTAAATGTCACACATAAATGTGATAGGACCTAATTAAATAACTAAAGAATGCCTATTGGCGGGTGGGTGGAACCCCAATGGGTCAGTCATACGGTAGGGTGGTCCCATAGAACTGGGAGGCTTCTCACAAGGTTTTACCATCGTTCGACCCTTAGGTATTGTTAGGTTAGAACCCTGATTCATGCCGTTTTAGGGGATCGGAATGGGACTATGCCCTATGGGCAGAGAGGTTGAGCGGTGCATCCCTCTCATTTCCCATTCTCTTTAAACCAAGTGTGACATGGATCTACTTCGACTTGGGTATCTCTATGTAAAGTAGGATGTCCAAGACTCGACGCTAGAATGCTGACAGGAGACCTTGACCACTAGGAACCCAGATTTCAAGTCGATCCCAGTGGGTTTGGCCACGAACATTCTATTGCAAGGCGGACTTGAGAAACCCTAGGCAACAAACCCCGTGACATTCCATGGGAGTGTCGGGCGACATCGCTTAGACTTGTCTCTCAATGGACTACTAAAAATGTGCCTGGAAAATGGATAACTGAGCACATTACATGCCGCTACATTAGCTAATAGGAGTATTCAATTTAGATAACAAAAGGAAAATGTTGCTTTGTGGAAAAAAAAAGTATATCTATAATTTAATGAAAATCTTTGATTTTGTTGCATGTAAGACTATGGTTACTCCTATATCTTAGTTTTCAAGTTCCATGTGATCTAATTGATGTGTCCTTCTATAAACATGAAATTGGATGTCTTATTTAAGTCTTCTAGACTATGTTGGATATAGTGACACTAGTCTTCTTGTCATAGATTCTTTTGATTAGAGATGGCCTTCTCAAGGGTTTGCGAAGTGGATTAATTTCTAAACGAAATGTTTTGTGACTTCAAGGGAAAACATGATCATGGTTTGTACCATCCATGTCATGTAGATCCATAGCTTGTGTTTTTGTGTTCTAACTAAATAGATCCATATGACATTGAAGTGTTCTTTAGTGGTTTTTCTTTTGCCTTATTGGTTCATGTAAGTCTTGGCTGATAATAAATTAACCTATTATGGCCACTTTCATGTAGGAAGGTGATTACATGGCAACCTTCAAAGCTACACTTATGTGTGCTTGGCTTAAAAACCTTGCCAAGTTTAGTATTGATTTGCCATCTCTTTAGCCACAGTCCACACTAATAGCCCATGTTTTCTAACAATTGCAAAAACAAAGAATCTAGACTTCCATGCTCACATAAAGCCCATAGCTATATATCATCATTGTCTGTAGGAGTGACTCTCTATACACAAGATTAGGTCAACCAATGGCCACATAATTCTTAGCCAAGAATAGGGGGACTTTGGAGCATCTATGTGTATTGATTTCTTCATCATCACCATTTGCTACGTGAACCTTCAAGGGTGTTGTAATTCCATAGGAATAAATTTCAACCAATCAATGGCTAATTTATTGACAAAAATATGTATACTATCACTATCGATAAGGATAAGTACATGCTTCCCATTAATACTACCTTGAACGTGTAGAGTACTAGGGCTTCTAAAACTAGTACAAGCATCCAGAGAGATGGAGCAAAGGGAGGTGGTAGTTGGGTGGGGTGTAGTAGGGGTAGTCAAATCAAGAGCATGGGATAGGCAACTGCCTAGGTCGAGCCTAGGTCAAAGGGAAACTGTAACGTGCCTAGGTCGCGACACGTTTTAGTACTCCATCGAGAGTTTGATCTAAAAGATACCACCTAGCACTCGCACGGAATGTCATAGGGTTTGTCGGTTAGCAACTCCTGAGTCTACTCTGCAATGAAACGTATCGGCCAACCCTATTAGGATCGACTTGAATCTTCCTAGGTTTCTAATGGTCAAGTCACTCTATAGCCTTCTAGTGTCAGTCTTCAGTCGAGATCTAATTTGTGCAAAGCATCTAAACCGAGGCACACTCATATCACACTTGGTTCAAAGAGAATGGGAGACAAGAGGGATGCATCGCTCGACCTCTCTACTAGTAGGGTAAAGTCCCATTCTGGTCCCCTAAAATGATATGAGCCATGGTTCTACCCCACATTATTTAAGGTTAATACTTCATCGCAATTTGAATGTTGAGAAGCCTCCTAGTTCGCTGGGACCACCCTGGCATAGGACGGACCCGTCAAGGGTTCCGTCCACCTGCTTCCCTTGATAGCTTTAGTTTTCTGCTTACGTAAGGGAACATTAGTGGTAACACATACAAGCAACTTCCTTAATTAACCCATTAGTCACATGTTCCTTTACGTAATTTTTATGCACTGGCACAAAAACAGATCATACAAATTCCTTGAAAGTAAACTTTATATTAAAATTTGAACTAAGTTACAAATCCCATCCATGGGACGATTTCCGCAATCTGTAAGGATGCATCTTATTTTCCTCCAAGTTTTCACCCTTGCACTAGTAATAGGGCCTCACGGTTTCTTCCCAAGTCACATAGACCATCTGAGTAGGACCTGAAGGAAGGGGATTTATAGCCAAAGCCCCCCTTGGCATCTAAGTGTCCTCCTACAAATAGATGTTTCTATGGAAAGACCTCTCACGACAAGTTCGATCCACATTCCTTACGTGGCTATCAAAAATCCCCTTGGATAGAGTTGGCAACTAGCTGGGGGTGCTCAACATGCCTTTCGCAGGTATTTCAATCTAAATCCAATTTGAAATATTTTCTTCTTATCAATTCCGTTGTTATATGACTCATTTTCCAAACAGGTGTTCATAAGTACAAACATAAGTAAAAGTGCACAATATGTGCTAGACAATTCTTTATTCTCTTTGCCGAAGAAAATTCTGATTTGATGCAATAGCATCTAGTCTCGGCTTTATCCCCATTATCATCCAATATTTCCAAAGATAATCTAATTTAATTTCCTCATTCTTTTGAATGAAGGAGTATCATTGCAATGTCGATTGCAATTCGGGACATTGGCTTCCCTACAACGAAACCCTACATATTCATTTGAACTAGGATTTGTCACGTAATTTCTATAGTTACTTAAGGACTTTTAACTCCTTTCAACTTCAAGCAAGATGGGCCTTAAGAAGAATCCTTTCAAATTCTAACACTTTAGAGTTTGAAATTCTTTCGACTTCATAGGAACCCTATGTATTCTATCACAAGTTCAATCTATATTTTGTGAGATGTAGTAGGATTTCCTATTATTCCAACCAAGCAAACAGATGCGAATACATAAAATCTATCTAGCTTAATTGCAGTTTAATGTGTATTCTTGAAACTTTTCATATATATATATATATATATATATATATATATATATAAGCATAAAATTTCCATGCAAATTATGTGCAATTTAACGGCTTCTAAGTGTAATTTTAATCGATCACCTAAGATGAATGCAATGAACAAATTTTTTCTAGTATGCTCATTATCTTGAAACATGTTCAATTAAGTTGTGATAATTAATGTAAATCTTATTTTCTCCCAATTTATTTTCCCTAATACAATGGAATGCACCTGATTCACAAGAGATGTGTTTCCCGTAGTTATGGTCCCTTGGTTCATGGTCCCGTTGGTTGTGGTGGGAGTTTCAACATTTGGAGAGATCTTTTGCTTGGGGGCCATCGTCCGCAAGTGGATTGGAGAGATAAAGGAGAAATGGATTTGAGATGGGAGAGTGTAAGAGAAGATGGCTTAGTCGAAGACAGAGATAAGGGGAATTGAGCTAACTCTCTCCCTTGCAGCCTCTCGAGGTAACTCCTCTCTCTCTCTCTCTCTCTCTCTCTCTCTCTCTCTCTCTCTCTCTCTCTCTCTCTCTCTCTCTCTCTCTCTCTCGCAATCTCTTAGAGGGGCATCCTTCTACCTCCCTCTATCTACTTCTCTCTCGCAGCCTCTCGGGGGTCTCCTTATGCTTTTCCTAATTGCTCCCCATGCCTCATATTTATAGCTAGACAAGAGAAGAAGAGTTCTTTATGGAGGGGATCTTGGAAAAATCAACAATCTGATGCTCAAATCACAATTTTGATAGTTCCATTGGCTCCAAAAGGGGTGTAAAACCCCAAGACACTTAATTAGAAATCTTCAAGATCACTCCTTCTTCTTCTCCCTGTTCGAAGTGTTATTTACTACCTATAAACTACAATCGCGACACGCACGATTTTGCCAATTCTTCTTTTTTTTTGTATTAAATCTCCAAAACAAGCTGAAAAAACCACTTGCTTTTTTACATGACATCCTGTTTTGAGGATCTCCATAGCTTTTTAAGATATTTACAATAATTAATATCTAAAATATGCTAGCTTTTGCCCAAAAATCTAATATTTTTCGACCATCCATACTATACACATTAACACTAATGATTAATATGGCTCATAACTCTCGTTCAAGTTGTAACTTTTGTGAAGGGTGGCTACAATCCTTGCCAATCCGAGAAAAATGTCGAATTATGACTCTCAAAATTTTTAATATATAAAAATTGTTAGTTATTAATGTTAGTTAGTTTTTACTTTAGTTAGTAACCATACTAACTTATTAATTGACTAACTAATTTTTTAACTAACCAAATAATTTTTAATTCAATCCCCCTTGGGGATGGTAGCTCCGTTTGGAGAACACATTTGCGTACTCCTTCAACCATAAAGGTTCTTCTTCAGACTCCTTGCTTTGTCTAGCTTATTCTGCTTGATCAAGTAGATGCGTAAACCCTTCTGCATTCCCTTAACTATTTGTGATGCCTTTGCTAATTCGATTTTGGGTTTACCAGCCTCCCCTTAAGTTGTGACTAGTTCCCCTTTAGAACCTCACAAGGAAATTTGGTCCCTTCCACAGTTAATGTGGGCACCGTTGGGTATTTTCCAATCAATGCCAAGTAAGCATTCATGAGCCCCTAAGTTCATTACTGTGAATTTTACAATTGTCAGATTTCCATCGAGTAGAAATCTCACTTTGGCAGTTTTTCTAGTACAAGTGATTTTACGCCCATTTGCTAATTCCACAAGTAAAGTGGGTGCAGCTATTGTGGTTATTCCTAGCTTTCTTGCACAAACAGGAGAAATAAAATAATGCATACTTCCACAGTCAATCAAGGTTTTGAATTTCTTACCTTGGTAGTGTGAAGGGGTTTGGATCACCAAGAATTGGCAATTCAGTCCCTTTTTATGGAGAGCGGCATGGACTGTCACCTTTTCAATCTCTGCTTCCATAGTTGGTTCTTCCTCTTCATTTACTTCCTTAATGGTGATATTGGAAGTCCTTGCCCTCCCCATTGCTGCTTGACCCCAACCATGCACAGCTTTGGTTTGCCCACAGAATCATCCTTGGCGATGGTCCTTACCAAGTTTGGGACACTCTCTTTTGAAGTGCCTGGGTTCCATGCAATAGAAGCATCACAAGTTTTGGTCATTTCTCTATGTAGGAACAAACTGACTCACTACATTCACCTTTGGTTTCTTCTGCTATCCTTGACCTTGTCCTTGTACTCTTATCTTGCTTATAATGTTTGTTAGTTTGCTCTGATACCAATTGTAATGTGCCTAGGTCGCGACACGTTTTAGTAGTCCATTGGGAGTTTGATCTAAAAGATGCCACATGGCACTCCCACAGAATGTCACAATGTTTTTTGGTTAGCAACTCCCAAGTCTACTCCACAACGAAACGTATCCGCCAACCTTGTTAGGATCGACCTGAATCTTCCTGGGCTTCTAATGGTCAAGTCATTCTACAACCTTCTAGCATCAGCCATCTACTTTGCACAGAGCATCTAAACCAAGGTAGACGCATATCGCACTTGGTTCAAAGAGAATGGGAAACGAGAGGGATACATCACTCGACCTCTCTACCTATAGGGTAAAGCCCCATTTCGGTTCCCTAAAACGATATGAGCCAAGGTTCTACCCTACATTATCTAAGGTTAATACATCATCGCAATTAAGGGAACATTAGTGGTAACACATATAAGCAGCTTCCTTAATTAACCCGTTAGTCACATGTTCCTTTACGTAATTTTATGCACTGACACGAAAACAAATCAGAAAAATTCTTTGGAAGTAAACTTTATATTAAAATTTCAACTAAGATACAAATCCCATCCATGGGAAGATTCCCGCAATCCGTAAGGATGCGTCTTATTTTCCTCCAAGTTTTCATCCTTGCACCAGTAACAGGGCCTCAAGATTCCTTTCTGAGTCACGTGAACCATCTGAGTAGGACCCGAAGGCAAGGGATTTACAGCTAGAGCCCCCATGGCACCCGAGTATCCTCCTACGAATAGACGTTTCTACGAAGAGACCTCTCATGATGGGTTTGGTCCATGTCTATCAAAAACCCTCTTCGATAGGGTTGGCAGCTAGCTAGGGGTGTTGAACACACCTTTCCCAAATGTCTCAACCTGAATCCAATTTGAAAAATTTTCTTCTTATCAATTCCTTTGTTAGATGACTCATTTTCCAAATAGGCATTCCTAAGTACAAACACAAGCAGAAGTGCACAATATGTACTAGATAATTCTTTTGTTCTCTCTACAGAAGAAAATTCTAATTTGATGCGATAACATCTAGTCTCAGCTTTATCCCCGTTATCGTCTGAGATTTCTAGAGATAACCTATTTTAATTTCCTCATTCTTTTGAATGGAGTATCCTTGCAATATTGATTGCAATTTGGGACATTGTCTTCCCTACAACGAAACCCTATGTATTCATTTGAACTAGGATTTGTTGCGTAATTCATATTGTTACTTAAGGACTTTGAATTCCTTTTAGTTTCAAGAAAGATGGGCCCTGAGAAGAATCCTTTCAACTTCTAATACTATAGGTTTTGAAATTCTTTTGACTTCCTAGGAACCCTACATATTCTATCACAAGTTCAATCTATGTTTTGTGAGATGTAATAGGATTTCCTATCTTTTCAACCAAGCAAACGGATGCATATGCATAAAATCTATTTGGCTTAATTGCAATTTAATGCATATTCTTGAAAGTTTTCATATAAATATTAGCATGAAACTTCCATGCAATTTATGTGCAATTCAACAACTTCTAAGTGCAATTTTAATCGATCACCTAAGATGAATGCAATGAACAAATTTTTTCTAATATGCTCATTATCTGGCAACATGTCAATTAAGTTGTGACAATTAATGTAAACATTATTTTCTCTCAATTTATTTTCCGTAATATAATGGGGTGCACCTAATTCATAAGAGATGTGTTTCCTATAGTTGCGGTCCCTTGGTTCACGGTCCCATTGGTTGTGGTGGGAATTTCAACATTTGGAGAGATCTTTCACTTAGGGGCCATCATCCGCAAAGTGGATTGGAGAGATAAAGAAGGAGGAATGGATTTGAGATGGGAAAGCGTAAGAGAAGATGGCTTAGTCAAAGACCGAGATAAGGGAAATTGAGCTAACTCTCTCCCTTGCAGCCTCTCTGGGTAACTCCTCTCTCTCTCTCTCTCTCTCTCTCTCTCTCTCTCTCTCTCTCAAGCTCCTTCTCACAATCTCTTGGAGGGGTATCCTTCTGCCTTCCTCTATCTACCTCTCTCTCGCAGCCTCTTGGGGTCTCCTTGTGCTTTTCCTAAATGCTCCCCATGCCTCATATTTATAGCTAAATAAGAGAAGAAGAGTTGTGGCTAAGAATAAGAGCTCTTTATGGAGGGGATCTTAGAAAAATCAGCAAGCTGATGCTCAAATCACAATTTTGATAGTTCCATTGGCTCCAAAAGGGGTGTAAAACCCCAAGGCACTTGATTAGAAATCTTCAAGATCACTCATTCTTCTTCTTCCTGTTCGAAGTATTGTTTACTACCTGTAAACTACAATCGTGATGCATGCAATTCACCAATCCTTCTTTTTTTGTATTAAATCTCCAAAACAAGTTGAAAAAACCACTTGCTTTTTTTACATGATATCCTGTTTTCTGGAAATATCCATAGCTTTTTAAGATATGTACAATAAGTAATATCTAAAATATGCTAGTTTTTATCCAAAAATCTAATATTTTTGGATCATCCATACTATACACATTAACACAAGTGATTAATATGGCTCATAACTCTCGTTCACATTGTAACTTCCATGAAGGGTGGCTACAATCCTTGTCAATCCAAGAAAAATGTCAAATTACTACTTTCAATTTTCTTAATATATAAAATTTTTAAGATATTAATGTTAGTTAGTTTTTACTTTAATTAGTAACTTACTAACTTATTAATTTACTAACTAACTTTTGGAATGGAAGTATTACAGAAACCCATCCTCTGGATCATAGAATTGCTCCTTGTCTAAATCCTCAATGTACTCTTCATTTTGAAAGGCTGATTCCTCCTCATCAGTGTTCCAATCTTCCATCACATACATGCTATGAGCTTTGACCTTGACCGTCTTATAAGGGCAATTTGAGGCATGGTCAATTGTGTACTACTGATCACCACATTTAAAGCATAGGCCTTTTTCTTTATGTTCCTTCACAATATCTTAGGGAATGAACTTTTTTCCACTTGAATCATTCGAGGTTGATGCAATGTGGAGTCTATTTTTAGCATATTTACTCTCACCATTAGAGCCAAGTGTTGTCCCAAAAGTACCATGTTTTCATTTAGTATGGAAGGGGGGGGTAAGTGGGTATTTTGGGGCTGCTATTAGACATGGGGATGTCTTTAAAAACAACCCCATGTGGGACTTACCTCAATGGGGTGGTGTGGGGTTGTCCATAACCTTACTGAAACTTCTCATTTTTATAGTACTTTCTTGCATATCTTTCAACCACTTCAATTGCATCAAATAGGGTAGTAGGCTTTTGAGCTATGACATCTACGAATAGTCTTGGTTCCAACCCATAAATATACTTGTACAATTTTTTAATCATCACTAATGCTCTCCATATACATGGTCAAGTTCATAAACTAATTTGTGTACTCTCATACAATGAGATTGCGTTGGTCAAGAGTGCACGATCATCATGCCAACTGCTCTTTCTCCACAAGGGGTACAAATACTTGAACCATGTGCATTTTAAAGTCTTCCCAATCAATAAGCTAATGATACTCTCTTTTAATATAGTGCGGCCATGTGTGGAAAACCCCTTCCAAGTGGAGAGATGCAAATATAATTTTATGATCATCCATGTGGGGGTAGATATTAAAATAGGACTCTAATTTGGAAGTCCATTCTTTCAAATCTAATGAGTATGGAGATTGACCATTATACTTAGGGAGAAGGATCTTGTCACTACGGAGATCATTGGGGTCTTGCTACCCATGAAGGCCTTGTTGTCCATACATACTATGATGTCCATACATACCATGTTGTCCATATATACCATGTTGTGCATTTATCCCATGTTTCCCATTACAACCATGTTGCCCATTATTGCCATGCTAGCTATTAATATCATACTATCCATCATTGGGCTAAGCCATATAAGTCCCATTGGGGATCCTAGGAAGAGTGGGGGAGCTTCTACCAATGGTGGGCGAGGGTCTCACTCTAGAGGGTTGGCTACATGGATGATGGGGAGCTCAAGAGAGGTTCGTCATTAACATGAGAGGGCTCACCAAACTCATAGCTGAAAGGGGGAAATACTCTTATATCCCAAAATTCCCTATGGACATGTAGCAACTCCAATGGTGGAGGCCATTGGGACTTGTGCTTGGACTTGTCTACCTTTTCTTATGCTAGAGTGGTGGTTAACTGGGCTACAAGAGTGCTGAGCTACTCTAGGGTTTGTTAAGTCTGAGAATTTTAGAGGGCCATTTTCTCAATTGCCACATCGATTTTAGACAGCATCTGGTGATGGTTGGCAACTCGTTGGCAACCATGTCATTATACCTCTCCATGTGATGAAGCTCATGCCAACATAGAGTGTGATTGAGCATGTCATAAGGGTCCATATTGGGCACTTCCTCATGCATATCACCATGATAATCTTGTGCCAATATAGATTCATCATTCATTGAGGTCTTGGAGTCCCTAATCCCCCTCTAGACCACCTCATGGGCCTTGCTTTTGTCTTTTTGACTAGCTACTTAAGTGCAGTCCACAGGACCCATTGTCAGTAAATGGGGCGTAACTTCTAGTAGAAAACTTCTGATCTATGATTTTTTTTTCAAATAAAAGGGGAGAAAACGCTCTTTGAGATGAGCTATCAAGCTTTGTGATAGAAAATTATTAGAGAATTCTACAATTGGATTTTTGTATCTGTCTTGGAATGGTCTGCACCCTATCCTTAGTGACCTCTGTGCACAAAGAGGATCGTAACTTTTAGATCATAGCTCTGATTGGGGAGGATTTTGATTCAAACCAAAGGGGAGGAAGCACTCTTTGAGAGATTTATAGGGTCTACTTCTAGATGCAATATATAAATTTCTGCAACAAGCTTTCTATGATTGTTCCTAGGTGCCTATGAGTAAAACATTGTTTGTCCCAATTCCCACATGCATTGTATGAATGGCTCATGGGCAGAGGGGCCTGATCATCATCTTCATAAGAAACATCCTAAGCATACTAAGCATAATCCCAAGTACATTGACATATCCATTTTCTCTACCATCACTGCATGAGTAGGTTTTAGTGTCATACATCTCATATTGATTGCATATATGTCAAGTGTCATACATGAGTGACTTGATAATTGAGAATGTATCCAAATAGGGGGGATCTCATTGGGAATGGGGGGACCATGGAGTGTACCTGCACCTACATACAAGTATCAAGCTTCAAATCACTAGGAGGTGGGAAAAGTTCACTGGGTTGTGCCCACCTTCAAGGTCTTAAGAGGTAAGGGATGGTCACCTCTCTTTTGGCTTACCACCTTTGCCTAGCATCGGTCTTTTTCCTTAGTTGCACAGTATACATAGTAGACATTTTTAATTAAGAAACCAACATGAGGTTCTTTGAAAAATAAGCATTGGGTCTTTTCATGAGATGCAAGGATTGAGCAAGAGTTTGGGTAGGGCTTACCTTGGCAGTCCAATGACTCACTACCACTTACCCTTTTACAATGGCTTATTATCCACTTGGGATTAATCTAAGACACACATAATCAAATAAGAGTTAGTGTGAGCAAGAAAAAATGATGGAGAGTTAACATGATGCATTAGAAGACAAATGAGAGCAAGTAGGTTACTAACTTTATGTTGGTAGCATACACACAATGAAGGACTTGACTAAGAGGCAATATTATGCATCCTTAATCTCTCCAAAAAAAGGGATTAAGCTTAGCTATTGGATTAAAATAGAAGATTAAGATTGAATTGACATAACTCTTCATTATTTTAATTAAATGGATGAAGCATCATCCCACCATGATGTCAAGTCCTCCATCAAGTTAGCTCAAGTTAGTAGAGCACTCCAATGGTTGGATGAAATCTTCAAGGATTTAATGCTTCCTCTAATAATGGTAGGGGCTCTTGTGTCGCATGTTCCCAAGCTTGCTCTTTAAAAATTAGAAAGCTTCAAGTGGAGCTTTCATGGCTGCCCACAAGAATCCTTCACATGTTGAGTGTGATGTCTTCAATCTGGGTGAATGACGCCAAGAGTGGTTGAAGGGGGTCATAGGTCCAAGATTAGAGAAGTTTGAGAGCTCAAATTGAGATTCAATGGCTACCCCAAACAGTTCACTACTATGCACCAAGGTTCTCAACTTGTGGGAGCTCAAATGTCAAAGGAAGGAGGTCAATGCCGCAGTAATCAAGAGTTTTAGCCAGTTGTTTGCCAGAGGAGCAGGAGGGAAGCCATGGGGGAGGCTAGCTACTACTAAAGAGGAGCAACATGAGAGCATTGCCAAGGACAGTAGTACAATTTGAACTGCAAATTACGAGCTCTTCCTTGGTGGCTCTACCTGGTCAACCCAGCCTATAGGCTGCCCTACCTGCTATTGGAGGTGGAAAGGATCAAGATTAGGTGTGGTGGCTGATGTCCTGGAGGGAGTTGGAGCAAGATCTTGGGGTCTCTTGGAGTTAGCAGCCATGGAAGCTTGCAAGAGAAGAGAGAGAAAGGGCTAGAACAAAAAGTAACTGGGATTTTTGCCCTCTTCTAACTCTTGAGCCTCCAACTTTGGTCCTGGGATCCCTAAAGTTGGATGAAAAGGATTGACAACTACTTAATTAGCCATTTTACCTCCAAATATGTCAGAAGCTCCAACCATAGCTCTTGCTTGATCTAAGAAAATTTGTAACTAACTATAATCTTGCTTGCTATACACCTGTACCTGTACCTATGATCTGAGTAACTAGGGTTTCAATTTTGAAAAGGGAACTAGATAGAGAAAGAGGAAAGGAGAAAAGGACCAAAGACTGATGCTTTGATACCACTTGTAATGAATGAAGCTGAGAGGAGAGAGGAGAATGAGCAAAAGAGAGAAGAAGAAGAAGAAGAAGAAGAAGAAGAAGAAGGAAGACTAAAAGAGGAGAGAGAAAAATAGGAAAGAAGGGAGAAAGAAGGAGAAAGTCATGGAAGCTCGAGAGGAAGGTGAAAAGTCACTCGTGTTGATTATATCTAGATGCCCTAAACTAGGTCTCTTACACCTTATATACCCCAATCAGTGTGACTAGCTGTCTAATCCCTAGTTCCAACTAGTATCCCGCTCATTACAACAAAAGTCGTCTTAGTAGATCTATTAACCAAGGCCCTCTCCCTTGAGAATATTAAAGATTATTATAAGTTTTGAGTAAAGTCCTCTCCCTAGAATGATTTAACATATTCATGTACTTTGTTACATGATCAATTTTGAGTTATTTGTAACATGGACCATGGTATTGACATTTGAACACACTTAGGAACACCCATGCTCTTTCTCTCAAGCGTCACATGATTCCAAAGAGCTTTTAAGAATTTAACAAGTTGAGAAATAATGACTCATTTGAGCATTTTCTATAGATAATAAGCTATTAATATGCCTTTTCAAAGCACATAATAGTATTAAGGTCGAGTTAATTGTTTTTAGAGTTCACTACATAGTTGCCTTTAAAACAAATTCAAGTAATGGTACTACTATCAATAACTTTTGAAACATGTAGAGGATGAAAACATTCAAAGACCTAATTCCTTTCCTTTCTTGAAGTAAGATGTTTTTAGATTTGCAACTTTTCAATGACATATTGAAAAATGGTCCATCCACCTAGTTTTAAGCCTCAATGTCTCATGAACATGGATGAAGGCAAAAGAGATTTGGTCCTTTAGGAAGTCATTCTTGAATACAACTCTCTAAGATAGAGAATTTTATGTAGGAATTATGGTGCTCTAGAAAGTCATTCTTCAATAAAACTCTAAAATATAGAAATGCATACTTTTGATTATCTATGACATTATCATGTGCTCGATTGTGTGTAAAAGTGGCTACTTAGGTACAACCTCACATGATCATTGTACTTTGATCCACTTTTTGGATATTATTGTCATTGAATAGTGTAGAATCAATAGAGATTTAAGAATATTCAATACAAAGGGTATGATATATGTATGGAATTTCAAGTACCATTAAAAGTTTCAAGTTTTCTTGGGAACTAAAAAGTGAAACAAGAGAGCCCTCAATACAACTTGAGAGGCCAATGGTCTTATTTTAGATCCAATATTCATGTGAGGTGTCCACTAGCCTCATTCCAAGGTGCACCTTTTTGTAGTCCATCAGTAGGTTTTCCAAATGACTCCGCCCAGTGCTCCCTTGGAACATCACAAGGTTTGTCACTTAAACCCACTAAGTCTACCTCGAATGGAAGAGTTTCGACCGCACCCATTAGGATCGACCTAAATTTTCGGGTTCCTAAAATCAGACAGGTCTCCTAACAACTAGCTAGCATGAGTAATTTCCAGTTTCCAATTCTATAGGATTACTTGATCTGAAGCGGACTTGCCATTGCACTTGGTTCAAAGAGAATGGGAGATGGAGGGGAGTGCGGTACGTCAACCCTCCTGCCTAAGGCAAAATCCCATTTTGGCCCCCTAAAACAATGCAAGTTGGTTCTACCTATGGTCAATTTATCGTCTTCCTATTTCTATCACTGATTTAGAAAATCTCCTAGCTAACCGAGACCACCCTACCATTGGACAAACCTGTCGGGGGTTACACCCACCTGCTTTCCTTTTATGATGGAATCATCTTTAGTTTTTTAATTACCTACAACACATGTATTAGAATATATACAACTAGCTTCCTTAATTAGTCCATTAAATCATAGGTTCCTTCATGTAATTTATCTCACATACACTCATACAATTCAAACAACATTTGAGTAAAACAAATTTCTTTATTATATTGGAAGTTTATTACAATTTCCATCTTTTTGACCCTACAAAAGATATATAGAATTCCACGTGGGTATTCTGACCACCAAGATTCCAACCTTGTAACTAGTATTTAGGGTTCTAGGATCCCATCCTGGGTCACAAAGGGCTCGCCAAATTCTAGGAGTAATGCGAAATTTACGGCCAGAGTCCCCCCTGGCTCCCACATCTCCTACTGCCTGAGGCTATCCCTATGGACAAACCTTTTGCTACGAAACTGGCCTAAGCCTCTCAAAGCGATAACCATGACCCCCTTGGAGTAGGGTCTCATCTTGGGGTAGCCTAGCGCAACATTTCCTTTTATCATGTTTGTCAATGTTTTTAATCAGAGATCTAGATTCTAGCAAACACAAACATTCCTTTCAAATGTATATTAAATGATGCAATGACAATCACACCATCGTGCAGTTCACAGCTTCCATAGCTAAGATAGACCTTACCCTAAGGTAACCTTACATTCTAATGAGGATTCTCCTCCCCATAAAGAAGTGTTGAGTACATCTCTTACAACATGTTAAGCAAGACATGAATTTTGCCGTTTGGAGCTAACTTACCCAACATAAACAAATTTCCTTTAGAAAAAAATATTGTGATAGTAATTTAATGAGATGATTTACAAGACCCTTAAATAGACATTCACTTTTCATAACAAGCGTTAATCAACCTTAACCTTGTCGCATTGAAAATGTATCGAGTTATTTTATAAATCTCAAGTGTGCATATAGTCTTTTACTCATTTCGTGCAATATCCTCCTACAACTATTTCAATCATGATCTTATGAATTATAAGCTTGATTAATCTAACTACAAATCATAGGTAGTAGTTAACCATTTATGTATGTATTAATACACTCTCTAGATAAAATTGTCAATTCATGTAAGTGAAAAATATATGGAAGGTAATATTTTATGTAAAAATTTGGCATAAACCTTATTATTTTGTGTGGTGAAATAATAACCTAGTAGTGAATAACCTAGTTTGGCACAACATTGGGAATTTTTCCTTTGCTCGTGCTCGCATTTGCCACACCCAATGTTCCATTTGGTAGTGGCAACTCCAACAACCTTAGGCACTCCCATATCTCCGACAATACCCATTGGTTTGCGGTGGTTCCTATGGTCTTTCCACCTCGTTACTTTGGATCTATCATCCACAAGTGGATTCGAGAGATGAAGAAGGAGTAATGAATTTGGGATGGGAGAGCGTAAGAGAAGATGGCTTAGTCAAAGACCAAGACAGGGGGGATTGAGCTAACTCTGTCCCTTGCAAGCAGCCTCTCAAGATAACTCCTCTCTCTCTCTCTCTCTCTCTCTCTCTCTCTCTCTCTCTCTCTCTCTCTCTCTCTCTCTCTCTCTCTCTCTCTCTCTCTCTCTCTCTCTCTCATGGTCTATTGTGCCTCCCTAAACTGCTCCTCATGCCTCTTATTTATAGCTAAATTAGAGAAGAACAGTTGTGGCTGAGAAGAAGAGCTCTTTATGGAGGGGATCTTGGTAAAATTAGCAATGTGAAACTTCTAAGATGCAATCTAATGCTCAAATCACAAATCTGATGGTTTTGTTGGCTCTGAAAGGGGGATAAAATCCCAATACACTTGTTCACAAATCTTCCAAATCACTCCTTCTTCTCCCTACTCAGAGTACTGTTTGTTGCCTGTAAACTGCGATCACAATACGCACAATTTCGCCAATCCTTCTTTTTCTGCATTAAATCTCCAAAATTGGCTTTAAAAGCCGCTTGCTTCTTATACATGACACCTTGTTCTAGAAGTTTTCATAGCTTTTTAGGATATTTACAATAAATAATATTCAAAATATCAAAAATATGCTATTTTTTTCCAAAAATCTAGTATTTTTGGACCATCCATACTATACACATTGACACTAATGACTAATATGGCTCATAACTCTCGTTCACATTGTAACTTCTGTGGGCGGGTGGCTATAGTCCTTGTCAATCCGAAAAAAATATTAGGTTACGATCTTCGATTTTTTTAAATTGTTTTGACTAACTAACTTTTGAACTAACCAACTAACTTTTAATTGCATGGAAGTATTACAACTGTCCATTTTAGTATTAATAGGTAATGTGTAAACCAAAGGGTATGATATATACATGGAATTGCAAGTACCTTCAAGATAAGTTTCAAGTTTCTTGAGAGCTAAAAAGTGAAACAAAAGAGCCCTCAATACAAACTTGAGAGGCCAAGTGCCTTATGATAGATAAATAGGATTAGCCTACTCCATATAAATACAAGAAAATCCATATTGCAGTATCATTATTTGCCTTTTCTATTTCAAGAAATGATGAAAAAAACATTATGAGCATATTGTGTAAACTCTAATTTTTTAATGTGAAGAAAATATATATTAATATCATTGATATATGTACAACATATTATAGATATGTTGAAGGATAAAGACCTATCATGCTTTGGTGCGGGTAAGGAACTGATGAGCTTTCTTCTTCAATTTCAAAAGCAATACTAGTAGTTCTTTGAAGTAGCCTTCTACCATGGTCGCCTTCTACCATTGTGGCTAAGACACATTTTATGTGATCGAAGGGTGGAAAAACATCACATCTTTTCATGCGAAACTAAAATAAGCATCTTAACAACTTAGAAATGTATTATTTATATATGGTACCGTAGTTATATTGGTGGTGATATCCTCGCCCGAATCTTTGTTGCTGATTGTGGGATTGCCATCCACATGTGATGTTCTTCACTTGGGGACCATCGTCCGCAAGTGGATTTGAGAGATAAAGGAGGAATGAATTTGAGATGGGAGAGTGTAAGAGAAGGTGGCTTACTCAAAGATCTGGATAGGGGGAATTGAGCTAACTCTATCCCTTGCAACCTTTAAGGGAAACTCCTCTTTCTTTCTCTCTCTCTCTCTCTCCCTCTCTCTCTCTCTCTCTCTCTCTCTCTCTCTCTCTCTCTCTCTCTCTCTCTCTCTCCTTGTGCTTCCCCATGCCTTATATTTATAGTGAATTAGCGAAGAGGGGCTGGGCTAAGAAAAAGAGCTCTTTGTGGAGGGGATATTGGAAAAATTTAGTGATCTGATGCTCAAATCATAAATCCGATGGTTCCATTGGCTCTGAAAGGAGGGTAAAACCCCAATACACTTGATTAGAAATATTTTAGATCACTCCTTTTTCTCCCTATTCGAAGTGTTGTTTACTATGTGTAAACTGCGATCGCGGCACGCACGATTTTTCCAATCTCTCTTTTTTTTCTTTTCTTTTTTCATTTTTAATAAAATCTTCAAAACTAGCTAAAATACCACTTACTTTTTAAAAAAATATGACATCTAGTTCTAGAAATCTCCATATCTTTTTAGGATAATATCTAAAATATCTAAAATATGCTAGTTTTGCCCAAAATCTAATATTTTTGGACCATCCATACTATACACATTAATACTAGTGATAAATGTGGCTCATAACTCTCGTTCACATTGTAACTTTCGTGAAGGGTGGCTACGGTCCTTGTCAATCTAAGGAAAATATCCCATTATGACTCTCGGTTTTAAAAAACATATATTTTTAATTAAATAAAAATGGTTAGTTATTAATGTTAGTTAGTTTTTACTTTAATTAGTAATCTTACTAACTTATTAATTGACCAACTAACTTTAGTTGCATGGAAATATTACATGACATTACAAAAATAGAAATCAAATTTGATGGGTTAAGTGTTAGCCTCATTTAGCCTAGTGAGCAACAAAACATTCACATAAATAGTAATGACTAGTAGAGAGCCTCTATGTTTCTTGACATAAGTGTACTCTTCATGGACTTATGAAAAACACCATGAGCAAACAAGTGTGCATTTATGTTCTAATATGTTGCTTGACTTACTAAAGACTATAAAGGGCATTGTTCAATATCTATACCTTTGACTTATATTGCGTAATAAGAGAACTCAAAGAACCTACTTAACGTATAGTTTCTCATAAATGTCACCACTAAGGAATGCAATATTAATGTCCAAGTGATATGCTTTAAAAGAATAATGTGTAGCCACAATGCAACAAGGCTTATCTTGTTGTAAATGGATATATTCATCTCCAATAAGTGGTTGAGTCCGATGAGACCTTTGCAACTATTTCAAATGACCACCATGTATGGATTTATTTTATGCTAGGACTAATTACATTTTAGTTAGTGCCAATGGAGATACATTAGATTGATCAACAAAAATCATTGGAAGTTGTCATATATGCCAAATTCATTTTGAATTGTAGGCATATTTATTATCATTGGAGTTGTAAGATTTGTTAATTTGAGCTCATTTATGTTAGCTTTATTGTGTAAACATAAAGAAAGCACACTTATAGAAAGGAACATTTGTCTTGTTGTAAATGGATATATTCATCTGCAAAGTGATTGAGTCCGATGAGACTTGTGTAACTATTTCAAAATGACTAGCGTGTATAGATCTATCTTATACCAGGATTGATTACATTAGTTACTATGCTAGTATCAATGGGGGTATGTTAGATTGATCAACAAAAATCATTGGAACTTGCTAGATATGCTATATTCATTTTGAATTGGAGTGGAGTAAAAGTATGAGGGAGCTAATTGAGTCGTAGAGGCTAGAGGCCAAATTTGGGCCACTTGTTTAACTTTGTGCTCTAGGATAGCTTCATTCTTGGCTTTGTTGGATTGAGTTGAGCCCCGTGGCTTTCAATTTTAGGAACTTTCTTTGATATCTTTCAAACAATGTAGAATACCTACGAACACAATTCAGGGGCTAGATTTCTAGCATTATTTACTTTCTTACTTGAGACAAGCTTTTCATTTCTTGCAGTCTAGATTTACCAAAGATAGAGACCATGTATGCAAGTCCAAATTAGGGGATGAAAACCATTAACTTTCCCTAATATTTGCTCTTTCCAACTGAAGGAATAGGGGTGACAATGCCATTTGTTCATGTGTATCAAATTCAAGTAGTTTTTATTGTCAAGGCAGCCAATGAATAAGTGTGAGCTTGTTTCTTTTTCCTTTTGCAACAATAAGGGAAAATCTTGGAGCCAATGCTTAAGCTAGTCACATTCTCTTGATTCCAAAGGCTTTTATGAAGAAGAAGCCATAAGAGGCAGACAATCTTAGGTTGAAGATAGATGGACTATATTTATTGGAACCTATATTCTCACTATCTTTGGTCCCACTAGAGGTTCCATCTACTATTAAGTTTCAAAGTGACCAAAATAAATATTTCACTACTTAGGCCAAGTCTTCAAGTTTATCAAGGAATTTGATCCAAGGTTTGTACATCTACCAAGCCTCCCAAAAAATTTAAATGAGGGGGGAGGATCCCTTGGGGGAGAAGAGAGTTTTTGAGAATATAACAAAGTGAGTAGGTAGCTTGGTTAATCTAGGACCATGCTTTCAAGTTGGAGAAACTAGAGAAGAATAGGAGGGCCCAATTTTCTTTAGGATGTTCCCAACATCCCAATACCCATTTTTTTGCAAGTTTGTTAGCCATTTTTTGAAGGTCCATAATGCCCAAGTCTCCCTTCCTCTTAGGTAGAGTGCAGATGTGCCATGCTACCCCATAGATAATTCCTTTCTAGAGATAATTTTGAATTGGATTGAGGCACTACCCTAGATATAAGCCCTTTCTATAGATTCTAGCTATTTGTGGCTTTTGGGTTGGGGGGGCACTGACATGCAAGGAAAAAAATACATGAGGGGAATATTGTATGATTGACCATGATTATATGGGAGGATAAATTCATATTGAGTTCATTCCACTTATTAATTTTACCCTAAATTTTGCACATCACTCATTCCCATATGTGGTTCAATATGACTCCAAACCCCATTGGAATATTGAGAAGCCTAAAGTCCTTACTCTCTTCAATGATTTGATAGGGGAAATTTTTTTAGCAAGTTTTCTTGGGCAAGCTTCTTTGGATTAATTGAAATTTAGGTGAGCTTTTACACCAGAGTCTATGTCCATGACATTGTGGTTTATTAAACATCAATATCCACAATATTATAGTTTGCAAATACATGACTATAGAAGAGTAGTTAGGTAAGAAAACTTACACCATAAGTTGGTTTATATAATTGTAGTTTGAGGAAACAAAAATTCAAAGCATGGCATCACAAAATCTAAACATCAAAATTAGCCAAGTGGCAAGCTAAGACCAAGCCCAAGGTAAATGATTTTGAAATGTGGCCTAGGATGAAAAATAATCTAAGTTGACAAAGAATGGTTGACACATCCCACAATATTGCAATCGGAAAATAAATGATTACATAAGAGTAGTTACATAAGAGAACTAATACCATGAGGTATTTATATAATTATAGTTTTAGAACACAAAAATTAGTAGTGGAATATCATAAAATCCAAATATAAAACCAACTAAGTGGTGAGCTAAGCCTAAGACACAAAGAAAAAGGGTTTTGAAATGTAGGCCTAGGATGCATGTAGTGTAGGTTGATGAAGAATGGTTGACACATCCCCATTGGAAAGCTTTGGGTTGGTGTGAGGATGTGTGACAAAAAAGATAGAATTAAAACATTCCATACTCTAACATGCAAGGATGAGTCATTTAGACAAGCTCTTGTAGACCAAGTGTGCAGACCTACATGATCCATAGCATCTCCATTTTTCACTCTGTAAACATAAAATCTCACGACATCCACCCCCTCCTAACATGCACATCCTCTAGCAAGTGCCAAAGTCTTATGGATCTGCAATGTCAGAAGAAGTGTCCTCTACCATGTCAATGTCTTCATCCTCTACCTCTTCTTCTTCCATATTCTCATGTTCATGCTTAGTATCCAACTCTTGCAACTCATATGCTGAAGATTCTCTACGTTTAAAGAGCTTAATACATTTGCCAGCCACCACTGGAATCCTTAGAGCTATCCCATCCATCGCATTTAATGTATAAGTAGCATTGTCAAAAACAAATATTACTACATATGGACCAAACCACTGCTTTGCCATCTTTTGACTGGCACTATGCTGATTTTCCAAACTGTTGTCATAAATCAACACCTAGTCCCCTTTCTGTATAGATTGTGGGGTTGAAGTATGTGTCACTTGTCAAACCTCTTCTTGTTCTTGATTCTTGTGGTTTTCAGCATTTCCATGGCTATCTCAATGTCTTTAGGCCTTCTTTTTAATTGTCGAGTGCATAAGACTAGCAACTCTTCTCTATTCAAACCTTCTAACCATGGTAACACACTCCAAATAGCAATAGTTTCCTCAATAGGCATGATTGGTTACTGTCTATACATTAGTTCAGCAAGCATATACCCTATAACTGCACTACAAGTGGTCCTATCAACCCACAAAGCAAAGGGTAACATTCTTGGCCACTCTTTCATCCTACCCTTGCATAACTTTGCTAATGCCTTAATGATAGGCTAATGAACCCTTTCACTTTTGCCATTTGCTTCAGGATTATAGCTGAAGGTAAAGCTAGTTTGATACCCAATCTTGAAAAGAAGTCACAAGTCTCATCCGAATCCAATTCTCCTCTATTAGCAAACCACTTTACCTACACTTACCTACACAACCACACTTGCAAAAGATTTCTTCCAATAAGAACATGCAAACTGCTTATGTAGTCTTTGTATTAAGAGCTCGACCTTCCACTTGATTTGTCAAGTCTTCTCATGCAAGCACAAGATATCTCATATTCCATAATCCTATAGCCATGGTAACCAAATCAACTACCCATTTGTAATGCATAGACAATGGATAAGTTGGTTGCAACCCATCCCTATGCTTTACCATAGAATGCATCTGACACACATTTCATGATTCCACATAATGCTCCACATCTTTATACATGTTATGCCACCAATACTTCACTTTGATTTCGGAAAATGTGCCCCAAACTCCTCTATGTCTAGCCCATAAGCTTTCATGAAACTCTTGCATCACTTGTTGTTGAGAAGCCCTATCTCCCAACACACATACTAGAGCTCCTCTCTTTTTCTTTGCATGCTTTCATAAATATCCGTCTTTTAAGAAAAATTCATAAGCTTTTCTTTTAATCCATTTGAATTCAATTCCAATGCACTCAACCTTCTTTGTCATGAGGTTGAGAAATTGGCCTATTTTTAGCCAATCGTCCTCATACAACTCTTCCAAAAATTGTGTTCTCATTGAGACATAACACTGTTGATGCTTTTTCTCTATTTTCCATCTCGTCTTCATGGTTGAAAGCTCTTTTCTTGCTACTGAAATTCATGTTTCAACACTTGTACTACCTGCTGTATTTGCTATTATGACAGATATACCTACATTTATGTTAGCTGTACTTGCTATTTTCATATCTGTATCTGAAGTAATAGCATCTACATACTCATGCCCTATTGTCATAAAGTCATTTTTAGCACCTATCATGTCATCCTCTTCATCTTCCATAAGCTCTTCTTCATCTTCAAACCTTGCACATGAAAGCATGTCAGCCCCACGGGTTTTCTCTTCCTGCAATATGCTGAAAATAAGGGTTAAGGGACTTTATATATGCAATCCACCATAACATGGCAATGTTAGGAGTTAAGTAATTCACTATCATGCCCAATAGAGGTAGACAATCACACTCTACCACTACATGAGCTCCCATAAAATATTTCCTATCACACTTAAGGGTTGTCACTACACCCTAAAGCTCTCTTGTGACTTGAGAATACTGCCATTGATGTTCATTGAGGACCTTTGCTCCAAACCGAATGGCATACATATTCCCATCAGCATCATCTTGACTGATCGCCCACCAATCAATGCCAATTGGACTTGTCTCACGGTGAGAATGATAGGCTGCCCATTCTCATAATTTGCCCTCTTTAATGGTGGAGTTGAAATCAATAAGCTCTTTAACTTCTGAATAGCCTTCATATGTTGTTTACCCCACCAAAACTTTTGCCCTTTTCTTAAGAGCTGATATTAACTTTTAGCCACATGAGCAAAATGCGGAATCCATATCAAGTAAAAGACACATGCACCCAAAAATCTTCTCAACTGAGATACATTTGAACATATCTCCGACATCTTGCTTATGGCATCGATCTTAATCGGTGAGGGTTTTCTTCTGTATGGTTCACACATGTGCCCAACAACCAATACTTCCTCTATTCCGAAAACTGACTTTTCTCTTGATAGAGTGAAATGCACTTCTTCAAGTCGGCTCAAAATCCTCCCACAATCAGCAATATGATCAGTCACAAATCTTCTACATCCTTGCTCATTCAGCTTTTCATTCTTCTCATGGATATCGCACCCTTTTATCGGCACATCATCAAGAAAGGGTAAGGTCAATTGAGGGATATACTCCCTCAAACTTTATGCATAGCATTCATCATATGCACCATTTAATTGGTTGTTCCCTGTGGAAGCATACACATCCTAACCAATCCAAGTGGTGTCTTCATGGTAATGATATCCTGGCTTTCCAATGGAGGCTAGAACTAATCATATTCTGAATATAAATCTCCCATAGAGTAATTTTCCTTGCCTGCAAATGCTTCTGCAAATTCATCCACTATTGGCCTTGATCCAACATTCCTTATGGTGACCTTATTAACTAGTTGTAAATCTTGTATAAACCTCAAAGAACCATTCTTCATTGGAACAATAAACCATTGATTCAAATATGGAGCTGAAGAGGCCTCCAAAATTTGCATCCTAATCTTCTTATTTAAAAGCTCCAACAGCTTAGGCAAATATGCTTGAGGTATTGGAATAGGCTTTAAATTCCATGGCACACGAGGTACTCTAAACATCACCATAGCTGCAACTATGGTTGGATCAACACATCCAATTTCATCTGGTTGAAATGCAAAGGCTTTCCCATGCCTTGCCAACATTTGCAAAAAACAAGATCTTTAGGCAAAAGAAAGCTTGTATCACCAGTTTTCAGCTTTTGTAAAATTTCAGCTATAAATTTATGTCCTACTCCATGTGGATCTCGCAAACTAGGCTGTTGAGACACTTTTTCAGTCAACCCATCACTTTCAGGTGGTAAAGGTAAAGCCACATGAGACTTAACCTTCTTTGCAACTATTTTGTACTTTGTATCCACCCTTTCTTCAGATCTCTTGTGCAACCCATGTTGTAGCCCATAACATTCATGCTCAACAAACTCTTAAATGAATTCATACATCTCTACAGTACCAACATAAATAACCTCTTCTTTAGCCTTGTTTTCAGCATTAATTGCTACAAAAATTTTAGCCATAGTATCCACATCAACCAACCTTGAAAATAGTCTTGAAATTCCTTCATTTTCAACCATCAAACCATATGTCTTTATCCCTTTTTTAGAACAACCAACATATTTCTTTTTAGCCCTACACATGGTTGAAATATTCTTAAAGCTACCAAGACTACATGCTATCCATTCCTATAATCTAGACACAATCACAGCTTTCCCCTCTCTTGGAGGCATAATTATCTCCCTAGAGGCACTGCCATAGCCTCCACTTATAGCAGAGCTGTCTAAAAACCCTTAAATTATTGTGCATTAGGTGGCATAGGATTATCCCGTAGCATATCTCGATTATGGGGAAGATTCACACATAGTGAGAAACTGTATTACCTTTGGATTGTCTTTACTTCATATCGGACCATATGATGAACCATCATCCAAATCTTTTGTTTCCAATCTTGATTCTGAAATATAGGGCTTCACTAAAACCATTGGATAGCTAGATGAATCTTACACAAAAAAATGATTTTCATCCCTAACATCTCCAATAGTTATAGGTACATTCGGACAAGCCGCATAAAGATCCCCTGATGAATTGTTGGCTACCTGCATACGCCATCCCGGATCTACATCAATCGGCCAACCTCCATTCTCATAAAAACTGCGTGCCATAACACTAATTTTAGAACCATGATCCAAGAGAGCTATGCAAGGCATCTCTCTTTATCCCACTTTAACAATTGTCTCTGTTGTAGCATGAGCCTAATGCGTTCGTGAATAATGACTGCTTGGAATAAAATGGACATTTTCTTCTTCATGTATTTGTTGTTGATGAACATCCCCATTATATACGTAGCCTTCTCTCTATGGTTATTGCTGTCCATAATACCATTTTCAGTCACAAACTTGCTTTCTACACTCCCATTTAGCCCATTTTCAACATCAGCCTGTTCCAAAAAAACATTACATGCATCATCATACTCCCTCTAAAGTTGTTTCTCTATGTCTTTGTTAACCTACATCAATGCTTGCAAAACTTCACCATCAAACTTTCTTTTCAATTTTAGCATATCAATGATTGCATCATGAAATTCACGCTTCGCGATTCCAAGAACTTTGCCAAGTGTGAATTCCACTCTACTACCAAGTATGCATTCTTCAAAGACTTTTTAAAGGTTTGTGGTAGTCTCAAGATCCGATTGTAGCTTGTAACCAGGTTGCTTGCCCCTTTTCTTCCCTTGTTGTTTCTTCTCTTGAGATGCATCCTCCATAACATGCTTAGGTATGGTTTTTTTAGCCTCTTTTTGCTGCTCTATTTTACTTCGTGTTATGCATTTAGATGGGCCTAAGGAGGAAGGACCAGTAGTGTCCTCATCCCTTCTTTTCTTTTCTTCCACAAGAGCTTCTTGATTATGAATCTTAGCCAAATAAGCATAGGATGAAAATGAATCCATTGGTGCACTCCATCCTGTTCTCCCTTGTATACTCTGACTTGCATTAGCCAATTCAGACTTTGATGTTTTGTCCTTTTCCATGAGATCTAATGCCTACATCCAAATGCAAGATTTTGCTTCAGCCATACCTCCTTTATGAGCTTCTTTAGTCCTTTTAGTTCTCAATCCATATGTGGCTGCATCTATGGCAACAAATGTTGTCCTTGTTGCCATCTCTTCCAACCTCTTCTGCATGCCACCATTTCCAAAATTTGTCTCTATTGGAAGACTAGTTTCTGTTGCATGTATTTTTCCATCTTTCCAAAATATTAACATTTTTGCTTCCACTTCATGGTAGACTATACAATCTCACTTTTCATGTTGTAAATTGTCACACCAAATGTATCTTCTCTTATAACACAATATTAGTGAGTTTGGCTGCGACCCTTCTCTTCTACCTTAACATCTAGCTTTTCGACCATTGATTTCTTTCAAATTCAACCTTAAATCATATATGCCTTTGATCAATTCATCCACAACATCACCTTTAAGAGTCGGACCAACAGGTATATCTGGTTCTTCTGCCATAGCCACAAGCCCCTTGGTTGCAATTTCAGTCCCCTTCTAAGCATTGATAGGTGTAGTACATGTACCCCATCTTGTTGGGGTAAAAGGCCCTTGGGCCTGCTCGTGTACAGTGATCACCCATATTCTTTATTCATATATATATGAAAGTGCAATAAGGTTGTCATAACATTATTGACAACACTGACATTGTGTGTGCTCTGATACCAGTTGAAAGGGATGCAGGAGATGTGGGAGAGAAGAGCACACCATGAGCAATCCCATAATACCATGGGCATAAGAAATCGATGCCATATTGCTGACAAGAGATCCATAAGCTGGTTGTCTTATGGATTTTGGGCTGAGGCCCTTATGACGTCAGTCTACTTTGTTAATCGGACATTGTGTTTCTCTTTGGATGTTATTACTCCGCATGAAGCATGGAGTGGCATGAGATCCTCCTATGATCACTTGAGGATGTTTGGCTACCAGGCACCTGTTAGTATGCCACATGATCCTATGTCATGTAGATACATACTCTTTGGTTACAGAGATGGTGACTTTATGGCTTATAGGTTTTGGGATTTAGATGCCCAACAGGTTCTATGCAGCTGTCATGTTGTCTTTTATGAGACACAGACACCTCTCAGGTCTCTTGATGCGCGTTCAATGCACTTTATAGTGGCTGATTCTATAGTCGCATGTTAGTCTTCTGCTTTGCTAAGGCCGCATACTGTCTTGAGACCCTGTTTCTGGGATGTTGGCCCTCTTTTGATGATTGACCTTGGAGAGTCTGTATGCTCTCTGTTGTCTTTTATGCGCTGTGCTGATGCTATGCGTCACTCTGATGCTTTACAACCGTGCACTTATGAGTTGTGTTGCTTGCTTCATGGGAAGTAGTCATGGATTCTCTATTATCTAGAGCTATGGGATCGCTTATCTCCTGGATGTCATGGACTCAAAGGTGCTTGACTCTTCTTATGATGAGGTTCCCACCACTTATTGCATAACTCGCTTTCTGATTGGGTGTTGGGTGAGATGTCATGATTCCTCACCCTGTCTCTTTTCTTTTGTATTGTTTTTTCACTCCCTGGCCCATTGGCCTTTTAGTGGGAGGTTGTTGGGGTAAAAGGCCCTTGGGCATGCCTGTGTACAGTGACTGCCCAATTCTTTATTCATATATATATATATGAAAGTGCACTAAGGCTATCATAACATTGTTGATAGCACCTACATTGTGTGTGCTCTTCTCTCCCGTGTCTCCTGCATCCCTTTCATATCTTAATTTCATCTGCTCTCTCTTTACTAACATATGCAATGTCTCAGTTACATTAGTCCAATCTTATTTCAACCTCATTTCAAAAGAGGCATCTTCTAAATGATCAGTCAGCTTCTCTTGCAAAACAGGTCCTGCAGCCTTTAGAAACAAATCAATTTTTTGACTCTCCAATGATTGCTGCTCATCGACATCCAACTGCACATATCGACTTTCAAATTCATGAAGCAAAGCTGTAGCAGCTAATCCTTTATTGGGATTTTCAATCCAATCTATAAATGTCTTTTTAGTTACCAAGCTTGCATCTTCCAAGAAAAACTCTTCTCTCAAAGCTTTCTTAAAAGCTGCCCAAATCAACATCTCTTTTATGTAGCTCATTACTTCGATCATGCAATGCATGCATGGCCAAATGGGAGAAATACTGACTCCATGCATATTGTGGTACCCCATGAAACAACATCTTTTCTTCATACATATAGATGAATACTAAAACATTTTGACCCTTAAACTACTTCAATTCCTATCCCACTGCCTGCAATGCATTCACAGCTAAGAAATCAATTCTTCCTGCTTCCTGCCAAGTTTGCATCTGTTGTTGTAACAACAACTGATGTTGTTGATGTTGCTACAACAAAGCAAACATCTATTGTAAAGTATCACCACCACTTGAACTTGTAGAATACCCCATCTTTACACACCTACTGTTGATTTTCACATTGGGTTCACCACTGTTAGAGCATTTGGGGTCGAAAGTCTACCACAGGGGTAAGAGACAGTAGGGTGAAGGGAGGTTTAGGGGGTGGAGTAGACAAATGAGAAGGGGATTAAAGAAATAGAAGATGTAGAAGAGAATTGATAGAGGTGAATTATTTCAAATTATTTTAGCATCCTATCATACATATGGAAGACATTAGCCCATTATCATAGCTCATAATCGAATACATCCAAACAAGGGAGGATTGAGGCCCAAGACACCCTGAGACAATAGCCCAACTCATACATAAATATGTGACATAATTCATGAACATAATCCATGATCCATGTTGATGTCATCCATTGACTGATATAGGTATTCACTTCAAAAGCACATGTAGCTTCAATCTAATAGAGGTAGAAGCCTTTGCAATTAGGACATAAATCAATAAATTTTGACAAATCCTTGTCAAAGCCAATGAAGTATTGCAGCCCTATTAATGACCTGTCAATAACAGAGTATTCTAGCTCTCAATCAAGGCTTAAAAATGCATACAAATCCATTCATAAGCTCCTTTAATGAATGCCCAAGGTTGCCCTGTTGTTTGGGAACCATATCCAATACATACATGCATTTAGATCACTTGCAAACTCTTCCAAATTGAGTGGAATATGGATTTCCCTATTTATAATAGTTTTGAACAGTCCAAAATAGGCCATAGACCAAGAAAAATCACTCCTTTAGCTTTCCCAAATGATTCGCTAGATCCCAAGGGAAAAATTCAAGCTTTTGGACATCAAGAAACCCTTATGAATGGAGATGAATCTAGAAGAAACCTTGCTGGTCATGGATACCCTGTTCTTTCCTGTTCTCAAGACAACACTATAGCTCCTCTCTTTTTCCCCAAAAATGCATAAAATAGTAACACCTTACCTTCTCCTCCTGTTAGAGCCCGTTCTTTTATTGGAACTCCAGTTGTAGGCCTAAGGTAGTTGGCCCAGCTCTACCCCTGTAACTCACAACCGTGATTTATGGCGCAAATCACGCTGAGCTCCTTGTTCACTATCACACAACTCTCCAGTTTCACACAGACACTCCTCATTTTCCTAAGTCACTAAAAGTTCTTATTCCATGTCTCGTGCTCGAACCTAGTTGACTTGCTAAACTTATAGAATTCCAAACAAAAATGAACTTAGAGAGTCCCTGCATTCCATCCTGTGACCTTGACTTGAAGCTCTTGTAGACCAAGTATGTAGACCTACATGATGCATAGCATCTCCATTTTTCACTCCGTAAACATAAAATTCCATGAGAGCATCCACACTAATGCATAGAGCTGCATGTTGAGGGGCTAATTATTACAACCTTGTATCTTTAGCCATTGCAGACACCTTGTTCTTTCTCTCTCCTACATTCTCTTTGTCTCCTTGTTCTCTCCATGTTCATTTTCCTCTTTCTGTTGTGCACTCTCACAGTTATAGAATGTTCTTAAGAAATATCATGTAGATTTGAAAGGGATGAAACCTGAATTATGTCAATGTTACATTGATTTTAAACTTAGTGCCAGACCTATATGCTAGCATTAACAATACACCAATCCAAATTATGTGAAAAAGGTGCATGCACAGATTACTAAATTATTAGATCTGGGATTTATATATCCTGTCACATACGATGAATGGGTTTCACCTATAGTTATTGTCCCTAAGAAGAAATCCAATAAAATTTGCATGTGTGGATTGGGCATTGAATAAGTATACTTGTAAATATCATTTTACTTTTCCCTTCTTGGATCAACTCTTAGACAAAGTGGTGGGACACCAATTACATTATTTTATGGATAGATGTAGTGGCTATAATCAAATCCCAATTAATCCAGAAGATTAGCCTAAAATCACTTTCACCATACAGTGGGAACCTTTGCCCATAAGGTAATGCCATTCGGGAGATGTAATGCACGAGCTACTTTTCAATGAGCCATGTTGGCAATCTTTCAAGATTTTTTGATTGAATGGATGGAAGTCTTCTTGGATGAATTTTTTGTGCATGCCAACAATGATAATATGGCCGATCATTTAGATGTGGTATTCCAACATTGTGAGAATATAGGAGTTTCTTTGAATATTGAGAAATGTGTATTTGGAGTATCACGTGGTATACTATTAGGACATGTAGTTTCTAGTGATGGCATTATAATGGATATGGCCAAAGTTTAAAAAGTCTATGATCTTCCTCCACCCCAAACGTTGAAGCAATCGGGTTTCTTGGTTATCTAAAATTTTTATTGATGCTTTATTGAATCATTTGCAATAGTAGATTTACCTTTAATAGGCCTACTTAAAAATAACCAAACTTACGATTGGGATTCAACATGCCAAGGTGCATTTGAGAAATTGAAAGCTAACTTGGTTGAAGGCCTAATTTTGGTCTCATCTAATTGGACTAAATAGTTCCATAAAATTAAGAGCTTAGTAGCACGAGGATCACCTCGGTGCTAGGCCCATGCAACGAAGCACGAACGGTAGTTGGAAACCATTAAAAGAATGTTTTTGCACTTGTGCACGATACTGTTTGCTAAATGTTTGAGCACTAGGCATCCACCAAATGCATAGAGCATGAAAAAGCATTTAAAAGTATCAGTGATCAGCTCCTGGACATGCATTGCAATTGGTTTATTAGGATATGACCTACGTTGAGAGGCAGTGAGGTACCCATGCTGTAGGTAGACGCGGGTCCCAAAGGGGAAAGAGAAGTAAGGACAATGGTACACTCCTGGACACGCTTATTTGGTACCTTGAGCGACGTTTGTGCGAAATGTTTAGATGTTGAGCGACGCATCAAGGGGCCAATCCCCAAGGTGTAGGAGAGTTGCAGAGGGTTGACGGCATTCAGCCGTTGGAGGAACCCCATGTGTATGTGATCTGAGCCTTTTGGCTATGTGAAAGGGACTCCCTCTGAGGAATAATATTGGGTTAGGATCAGTTGGACTACAACGTATTACAAACACAATGTTTAGGAAGGCAGAGATTTTGATAGACGCTCCTGGCCGCGAGGCCGAGGGGTTGTCTTGTGCGTATGACGAGGTCCGGCTAGTGCATGAGCCAGTGCCGGCCCGTTTTTAGGTCCATCAGTGGTGCGTCTGCCGGGAGCTGCTTAAAAGTGGCGGTTCTCGAATCCTGGTTGTTTAGGGACCAACTAGCAGTTTATGCCAAAGGATACTGAGATTGATCCGTTATTTATTGATAAGCATCGTCTAGCAGAAATCCAAAAGCAAGAAAGAGACGAAAGAGCTAGGCGACGTGCTGAAATTTTCAGGAGATATTCCCCTAAGCGTAGCGGTGCTGAACCCTTACGAGGGAGTGGATCTAGTGGTCTTGGGGCCACAAACAGCAAGTTAGGAGAAGGTGGAAGCTCTAGTGCTCCCCTTCCTGCCATAAGCCAGTCCACGTCAATTGCGGGAGGTGTAACCCCACCGTCCCCTAATCCTAGTGCAAATCCAATCCACGTCATGGCGCAGCCTATTGCAATTCCAACAGGAACGACGGATTTGCCGGCTCTAGGTTACCCGCTACCCATTTTTAATGGGCTAGTTGAGGAAGATGCGGAACTCCACATTAGGGAGTTTCAAAAGCTGATGTTCAACTGCCGCATTCAAGAAGAAGGACATTTAATGATGTTCTTCAATATGACTCTCAAAGGAAGAGCCGCTATATGGTATCATGGTTTAGAAGCCGGAACCATATTGAACATTGATGCATTTTATGGAGCTTTTCGAAGGGAGTTTGCCCCTGAAAGGGGTGGGCAATATTGGTTGCGTGTACTCAACGTGACCCGCCAAGAACCACACGAGGATATTCGTGCTTATGCGAAGAAGATAAAAGAGGTTTTCCGTAAGTTGGACACCTCTATTCCTATCCCCGCAGCTTCCCAATTGCAATATTTCCTACATGGGTTGGACTTTAATATCCAATTGCAGTTGAGTAGTGTTCCCTTGGGGGATATAGATACTGCCATTACACGAGCACAAGAGGTGGAATCCCGACTACAAGCAGCCTATGCTTCGCGAGGCAATTCGAACATGGGTTTAGTATTGGGAAATAATGTGGCAATGGCCAATGGCAGTGGTGGTCAAGGGATGGTGATGGCTAACCCTAATGGGAGAGGAAACATGATGCAGAATGTCCCTTTATTACCAGCTCCCCCTAGCATATCGATGCCTACGGGCAGTCAAATGGCTCCAAGTGGTGGAGGCCAGGCGGTCAATTCTAATACCATGCATGTGGCTCAACAACCAGTGCCTAATCGAATTGTTAGGCCGATGGAATGACAGGGTAATGACCAAGGCTATGAGTCGAGTTCTTCCAATGTTCTTGGCGAGGTTAAGGACATGATGAAACATTATACCGACATGATTACGGAGCAGTATCGACAAATAGCCGTTGATGTCAACTTCCTAAAAAAACAACAAAATTTAATAGGAAGTAGATACCCAGAGGAGGGTGCACCTTCGAGGTTTAGTTGCAAATGGTGTGGCGGGCAGCACTATCCAAGAAATTGCCCAAATGTTAAGTGCGACATCTGTGGAAAATCTGGCCATTTAGCAGCTACTTGCTGGAGTAAGATCAGTTCCCTCCAGCGAGGAAGTCGGCAACCAGGGCCTGTTAATCATCGTGCCCAAGGAAATGATTCCCAGCGAGAGGACGGGCCTAAACAAATACTTCAACGACCAAAGACTACAGTGGAGGAGCTACCAAGTGGTAGTGGGGTTAGTTTGATTGAGGCTGTACGCGTTAATGATGTTGAAACCTCTAATTTGCGAGCTGCCCTTACAAGAGGTCAAAAGGGTAGAGAAGCCGATAAGGATAAGCATGTCGACGGAAACCCTAAACAATGCGACAAAGGAACACAAGTTTTGGATCCTTCCATGGAAGGGGGACCTTTGAAGCCCGTAGAGAGTAAAGCTAATAAGGAACCACCAAAGAAGAAGGTGAAAGTTAAGAAAGAGGCAATAAAGCCGGTTCAGCGACCTAAAGAGCGGATGGTTTGGCGTGAAAAGCGAGCTCTATTGAACTATCATGAATTCGATTTGGCGAGCTCTCTTTGCAAAGTCAAGCCAGATGTGAATCTCTTGCAGCTTATTAAGCTTTCCCCAGGAGTACGCAAGGAATTTAGAAAGATCCTACGTACCGGGTATATCGTAGAACCTTTGGGTATTGCGCGAGTTGGTGATGACTGGTTCGAGCATGCTGAGAAGCATTGCCCAAGGGTTGCAGCCTATGTCGATGGGATATTAGTAGATTATGCCATTGTCGACACGGGATCATCTGTTAACATTATGAGTTCTGAACTGATGGAAAGGTTGGGTCTTGCGATCCAGAAAGATACCTCCACAATTCTCAGAATGGCAGATGATAGTTTGAGACAGCCGGAAGGCTGCATTACTAAGGTCCATGTCACTGTTGCAAATGTAGAATGCCTGTTGGACTTTAGGGTGATTCGTTTTGCAGGCCGTCCAAGTTACCAAGTATTACTCGGACGACCTTGGATCTTGCAAGCGGATTGCCAAGTAGATATACCTGCCGGTCGACTGATATTCGGCAAAGGTGCCCAGCGTGTGGTGGTTGATGCTTATCCTGAGTCCCCGCAAAGTGAGAGAGCTCCTCTATCTTCTACAGAATTGGAGACACTAGAAGATTTATCTGTCAGTGAGACATCATCGAGTGATGAGTCCAAAGAGGGATCCACCATAGAGGACATCTATCAGATCACTTTGAACGAGCCGATAGAGGGCCAAGATCATATAAGAGATGCAGATGTTATCGAGCTAGACCTTGGTACGCCTGATGATTCGTGGCCAATCAAATTAGGTTCTATGCTCAGCTCAGCAGAAAGGGAGGACTATGTGGCCTTGATCCAGGAATTCCGTGATATCTTTGCCTGGAGTTATGATGAGTTGAGAGGCATCCCTCCTAGTCTTGCTGTTCATACAATTCCGTTGAAGGAGGGCAGTCGTCCTGTACGGTAGAAAGTAAGGCGTATGCCTTTTGAACTGAGGGACAGGCTGTTTGAAGAGCTACAGAAGCTTCAAAAAGCGGGTTTGATTTTTCCAGTGCAACACACGGAATGGTGTTCGCCAGTTGTGATTAGAAAGAAGAAGAAGAATCAAATCCGTTTATGTGTAGACTTTAGGGAGCTGAATAAGCAGACAGTTAAGGACTACTACCCGTTGCCATTTATTGACCAGATTTTGGATCAATTAGCGGGTAGGGAGATATATTCGTTTATGGATTTCTTTGCAGGATACAACCAAATGGCAATTGCAGAAGAGGATAAGTTGAAAACAACTTTTATCACTGTATTTGGTACTTTTGCGTACCATGTGATGGCCTTTGGTTTATGCAATGCGCCTGGTTCGTGGCAACGAACAGCAAATAAGACATTCGGTGACATATCCCTTGAAGAGTTGAAGGTGTTTATTGATGACTTAGGGGCTGCCACCGTGAGAGAGAGGCAGTTGATCATTCTAAGAAAATGCTTTGAGCGCTGTAGACAATTCTGCATCGCCTTAAACCCACGGAAGTGTGTTTTTGGAGTACCTTATGGGCTATTGCTGGGTCATGTGGTCAGTTCGGTAGGAATTGCGACAGACCCCGAGAAGGTCAAAGTTATAGTTGCCATGGGTCCACCACGCACTCCGAAGGAAGTTCATAGCTTTCTGTCTTCGGTTGGTTATTACCATAGATTCATCAATGCCTTAGCAGAAAGAACGTTGCCGCTTACAAATTTATTGTCCTTCAGCTGTTCGTTTGTATGGGGTGACCCTTGTAAGGTAGCATTCGAGGATGTGAAACAAGAGCTAGCAAGAGCGCCCGTTTTAAAAGCACCTAAGAGAGGAGAGGTGTTTTATATATTTTCAGCAGCCACCATATATAGTATCAGAAATTTGGGAAGAGAAGTGGTACCACCCAATTGCTTTTGCTAGTCGGAAGCTAGGGGTATCCGAAATCAATTATACTTACATGGAGAAATTGTGTCTAGCGATGTTCTTTGGGACCAAGAAATTCAAGCATTACATTCTCTATGAGAAAGTCGTGCTTTATACGAAGGCGGAGGGACTTCGACTATTGATGAATAAGCTACAGCCGCCTGATCGTCTAGCAAAGTGGTTGATCACTTTGCAGGAATTTGATTATGAAATCAAGAGTAAGCCACCAAGGTTGCAAGGCATCGTGGAATGTCTTGTGGACTTTGGGGAGCCGAAAGAATCTGTGGCTGAAGGTAGTGACATGGAGTTGTTATTTAAAATAGATACGGCATCTATTCCCTCCTGCTATGCTGCAATAACGCATTATTTATCAATGGGAGAGGCGGGATCCGAATTATCTAAGATTGAAAAAAGGAAAATTAAGCAGCAAGCGTTAAAGTTTGCCTTGATCGCAGGTACATTATATCGGCAAGGGGTTGATGATATCTATCGCCGGTGTGTGATGCCTGACGAGGTGCCATTCATTTTGGAAGAGTGCCATGATTCTGCTTGTGGTGGCCATTTTGCTGGACGGCTTACAGCACAAAAGGCTTTAAGAGCAGGTTATTGGTGGCCTGCCATCTTCTAGGATGCGTTTGCGTATGTTAAGCGATGCGGTATTTGCCAACGACATGATAGTCGAGAGAATAGGAAACGACCACTCAACCCTATTATGGCGATACTTCCATTCGAGAAGTGGGGAATAGACTTTGTGGGTCCTATTACTCCGTCGTCGACTACGCAAAAGAGGTACATCATTGTAGCAACCGACTACTTCACGAAGTGGTCAGAAGCACGTGCAACAAGGAAAGATGATGCTAAAGAAACTGCTAGTTTCCTTTTAGAGCAGATAATATGCCGGTTTGGTCCGCCGAAAGAATTAGTGTCGGACCGCGGAACCCATTTCCTGAATAAGGTGATTAAAGGTTTGACAGAGATGTGGCAAATCAAGCATAACAAGACAACCCCATATAATCCGCAAGCCAATGGGCAAGTTGAAAGCACCAACAAGCAGCTTGTGGGCATCCTGTCCAAAATTGTGTCGGAAAAGAAACGGGATTGGGATAAAAAGTTATATGTGGCAGTGTGGGCCTACAATACGACTTTCAAACGAGCCACTGGCCATACCCTGTTCAAGTTAGTATATGGGGAGGAGTGTGTCTTGCCTTTAGAAATTGAGCTGCCGACTATTCGGTTTGCCATCAATCATTCTTTGAGTGATGAAGATGCACTTTTTGAGCGCTTGACGACACTGGCACATTTAGATGAGCTTAAGCTGCAGAGCTTATTGCACCAAGAAGTGGCCAAGCGCCGAATGAAACAGCTACACGACCTCAAAGCCAAGAAATACACCTTCAAGAAAGGACAGCTTGTTCTGTATTATGATGCACGACGTGAATTATTTCGAGGCAAGCTAGAGCCCAAATGGGATGGGCCCTATAGGATTGTTAGGATAGGAAGGAATAAATCCACAGTTTTGTTAGCTGACCTTGAGGGGATAGAATTTAAAAATAAGGTTAATCTTAATAAGATTAAACCTTATTATTTCTGATTGCACTAATGCTATGAGTGCCTTGCAGGTCTAGGAGAGATCGATCAAACATCTGCAAGGAAATCGTGATAGAGGTTGATGGGTCGTCTGATCCCTTATTTAGAACACCCATATTTAGAACAGAGGTATCATCAGGGAAAGCTCATTTGGTGGAGCAAAGGATACAAGGTGATTGAGCAAGAAGGCGGGACATTTATTTGGGAGATCAAGGTCTTCTGCCATCACTGCCTACAAATTTTGACGAGCATCCTTGTTGAATTTAATGATGATGGAGGGATGGAGCCTACAGTCCACCCGTTGAATATGCTGAATTTTGATTACCATAATTACGAGTAGAGTTCCGGATGGCGGGATATGTAAACCCTTTATGGACGTACACCTTGTACTTTGATGGGGCATCCAGGGGTGCATGCAAAAAAGGAAAAGTAGGAGTTGTCATCCGAGACCCCCGACGACGCATTGTCATGAAGTTAGCTGCTTATCTCGGGGTGAATTTTACCAATAATATGGCAGAATACAAAGCCCTGATTATGGGCTTGAATATTGCAAAGAAGGGTGGTATCCGCCAATTATTGGTGAAAGGGGACTCTCAGTTGGTTTTAAATCAACTCAATGGGACGTACATGGTACGAAACCCCATCCTTTGCATGTACCATCATACTGCCATAGCCCTGCTAGACGAATTCGATAGAGTGTCTTTTCAGCTGATTCCACGGAATTGAAATCAGTTTGCCGATTCATTGGCTAATTTTGCATATGAAGAGGACATCTTCTTTAATTGTGGCCCTTGTCCCGATATATCTATTGATGCTGAGACAGGACCTGGTCGTTTGTGGGGTATGCTTTCTGAACATGCCCTCTTTGGCAGACGATGGTTGATTTGGGTAATGCAAAGGGTAAGCGAGACTCATCTACCTTTATTATCTTGGACCCATAGACTGATTCGATGACATGTGATGCGAACACCTCTTGCGATATATGCAGGAGGGATAGGTCATAATTTAATGCACTTAGTATAGGGCTACAAGCCCTGTTCCCCTGGGAATGGTATGCTTTGATGTCTATCATGGTTGTTTCCAGGAGGATGTTATGCGTAGTATTGTTTGATTTCGTTAGGCCAAGAGGGCCGATTCAGTTTTGTAATGAAGTGTTTCATTTCATTAGGCCAAGAGGGCCATTTCCCTGCCTAGTGCGGGTGCGTTTAATCGGGTTTTTGTTTTAAGTGTTGTGCTGGACAGATTTCGTGGTTAGTGGAATTTGGTGGAGCCTGGAGGAGCCTTTGCTGCGATGGAAGCTTCTTGTGGCCAATCCAGGTGATATCTCTCCTTTACGAGTACCTTTCTTTCCTGTTATATGTGTATTTTTACTTGTCGAGGGGATACATTTTTGTTGGGGACCGGCAACCAAGGCATGAAGTCCCAGGTTGAGGTTGAGTATGTTTGAGGGAGGTCGGAGTAGTCATTGCCTCCTGCAAAGACATTGTTAGACATTGAAAGACCTGTTTTAGAAGGACGTACTAGTGGCCCTGTTCTGCTAACCCGCTAGGCAGCTATTCTAGGAGTTCTTGTTAGTAGTGAGGCAGTTAGAGAAGCCTGCCAGAAGATAATAATGATGATGCACAAAAACTTTGTACATCCTAAAAGATGAATATAAATGCGAAGGTGTGTAAAAAGGGGTTCTAACCCCTATCAAAGAAAAGAAAAGAAATGAAAGTATATAAGCAGTTGATCATTGCCTTGTGAAGGCCTGGTAGGTTCCTGGGGACGAATCAGACCCGGGGCCGATACCTTGTCTTCCTAGGGGTGGCTTCTTGCTGGGAAAAAAAATTTGACAAAACAAGGAAGGTTGGAGCGAAAATAAAAGTGAGCGTTAAAAAAGGATTAAGTGTCGCCTTGCGAGGGCATTGTAGGTTCTTGGGTGCCGAGACAGGTCCTGAGACCGATGCCCTGTTCTCCTTGGGTCACTACGCTCAGCTCCCTCCTTTTTACATGCCCAAGTATGTTAATAAAATAACAACCCTAAAAGAAGAAATGTATTGAAAGAAAATACTCTTTGATCAGGCTATAGGAGTCCTCGCCTTGTAGGAGCTCCTAGTTGTGTTGTCTTTAGTTGGTAAGTAGTGCAGACTACTACTTCGGGAAACCTCTTTGATAGGTTTTTTTAGTTTGGCTGTGTTGGAGCAGCTGGTTAGTGACTCACTTTGGATCTTCTATTAGATGATGCTAGGCCTATTCCTTGTGGATGTCATGCCTTGGTTCTGTCCAGGGGTAGGGGGAGCATTGTGCTGAGTTTTAGTATATAATTGTTTTGTATCAGTTTGATGCTTCTTTGGTTGTTCATGTGCAGATATGTTCGTGAATTCGACGGGTTGAGTCGCCCTATCCCGTGGTCGCCAATGAGAGCGGAATTTAGGTGACGGGAGGTGCTTAAAAATAGCAAAAAATTATGAATATCAAGGGAAAAATATTCACTGTCAAAGGCGGCGGCTCGATCTAGGACGATTTTAAGCGCCAAAGTGCTTTAAAGGCGCCCGAGCGACACTTGTTGATTTTTCATAATTTTTCAAACAGTCGTGCGGGTTGACACGAGCAACTGGCCAATGCGGGATGCTAAGCCGGATGCCCAGGATTTTTCAAAGCTCGATTCCGAGTCCGGACGGGGAAATGGCCAAGAAACCGGTCAAGATGCGAAGGGGTGGACAAAGTTTGGCCAAAGTGGGCATGACCTTTGGGAGCCCAATTTTAAATGTCACATGAAAGGAAGATGGAAATGAGAGATGAAAAATCGTGGAGAAGAAGGCGCCATACTGCGCCCGATTTTTTCGCCATGATGATGGAGGAGCCATCTCCTGCCTGTGAGCAACCCCCCCAATCGACATTGGGCATTGATTCCCCTCTGAACCCTGACTCTATCGCCGCCCTTTGCTCGGGCAATGATGCCCTCTTTGAAGATCTTTGATTTCAGTCTTTCTTTCTCCTCCCTCTCTCTCTTCTAAAGGCAAGTTCATGTGGGAAGAAGAAGGAAGAAGAAAGAATGATGGAGGCTTGTCCGGCATGGATCGGATTGCTCCACGGGCTGGAAATGGTGATTGGTGATTGTGCTGGACATGAAGTGCTGCTGATTTCCAAATTTGCAGCCATGGACATGAAACCCGAAACACGCAAATAAGCGGTAATTTAAAATTTTCAAAGGAAATTTGAGATTCTATAGCTTTTGATTGATGAAATGTTGTTCATGTGGGCTAAAAATTGTTCATGTTGCTGTTTTCTATGAGTTCTTGCTGGTCATAATCAGAGAATCAGAAAAATATGCATCTTGTGGTTCAAAATAATATGCTAAAACACGAAAAATATGAAAAATCAAGGGGAAATGATGGTTTTTGGCATAAAAATGGAAAAGTGAATAGGAACATCAACTAAACTTTCATTTTTCTGAAAGAAGGAACTAAGGGCCACAGCCCATAACCTATTTTGAATTTTTAGTAATTAAATAATGCATAAAAATAAGGAAAAATACAAGAAAAGGATGGAAAAACCCTAAAAAATAGGGGAAAAATACATTTTGGGTTTCGGAAAATAAGGATAAATAAGAACAATGTTTGTGAATGTTTGTGGAGACTGAAGCATGAGGATTTGCCTCAGTTCAACCCCACCTTCTTGTTCTAGTATGTCTTTTTCCGTTTTTTCTACACATAAAATGATGGTAAAATGCCCCATAAATCTATGCAACGACGCAATATTTAAACGGGGAAGGGTAGAGGAGTTGAAATATGTCTAAATGCCGTGTGAAATAATGGGAAAGTTGTTTATTCTTATGCATAGCATTTAGGACGGATGATAATTAAAATTAAGAGCTTAGTAGCACGAGGATCACCTCGGTGCTAGGCCCATGCAACGAAGCACGAACGGTAGTTGGAAACCATTAAAAGAATGTTTTTGCACTTGTGCACGATACTGTTTGCTAAATGTTTGAGCACTAGGCATCCACCAAATGCATAGAGCATGAAAAAGAATTTAAAAGTATCAGTGATCAGCTCCTGGACATGCATTGCAATTGGTTTATTAGGACATGACCTACGATGAGAGGCAGTGAGGTACCCATGCTGTAGGTAGACGTGGGTCCCAAAGGGGAAAGAGAAGTAAGGACAATGGTACACTTCTGGACATGCTTATTTGGTACCTTGAGCGACATTTGTGCGAAATGTTTAGATGTTGAGCGATGCATCGAGGGGCCAATCCCCAAGGTGTAGGAGAGTTGCAGAGGGTTGACGGCATTCAGCCGTTGGAGGAACCCCATGTGTATGTGATCCGAGCCTTTTGGCTATGTGAAAGGGACTCCCTCTGAGGAGTAATATTGGGTTAGGATCAGTTGGACTACAACGTATTACAAACGCAATGTTTAGGAAGGCAGAGATTTTGATAGACGCTCCTAGCCGCGAGGCCGAGGGGTTGTCTTGTGCGTAGTGACGAGGTCCGGCTAGTGCATGAGCCAGTGCCGGCCCGTTTTTAGGTCCATCATGTGTCTGTGTGTTTTGATGTGACACTCTACCCTTGTTTATATAGTAATCAGGGGAGTAAAGAGAGGGCGCCTGCTTTTTGGTGTTTTTGATGACATCATCGATGACAAAGATTTTTTTGTTTATTTTTTCCCTACAACTTGTTTGGATCATAGCTTCGTCGTATGAACTCCAAATATAGTTGTTTGGATACTCAAAACGATTAGAATGCATCTAGTCGACAAGCCATTGCAAGTAGAATTGCAAAAATCCATCTAAAATAGGAGAAAATAACAATTTTTGTAAATCGCGTTATTTTTATCGATCTTTTGTCTTGGACGACTTATTCCCTTCAAAATAAGTCACTGTATATATTTGGATCTATCTAAAGTAGAAATTAAGTCATCTAAACATGATACTAGAGATTTTAGACTATTCTAGTAAACCAGCTTGGCTTCCTATAAATCCTGTAGAGATTTTGTAGTTTTTTTCCATGTGTGGACATGCAACATAAATCAATTTTCTTTGGAATGTATACGCACATTGTTTATTAAAATAAACAAAGCAATGGGAACATTACATGGAAGCTAAAGCACTTATGATAGATCGGGAAAAGATGTCATTTTGTTTCTTTATGAGAATATTATTATTTGCTTTGGCTATCCATTAGAATTAGTATGTAATTGTGAATCTCATTTTTTGAATAATTTGACTTTAGAATAATGGATCTCTACAAGATTAAACATTAGAAGTCTACACCATATTATTCTCAAGCAAATGGTTGTGTAGAAATGATTAATCATATGGTGATGACCATTTTAACTAAAAGAGTAGTAGAGAATAGGCATGATTAGGATGAGCAATTACCAAAGCCCCTCTAAGCATATAAGGTGACAAATAGGAATACACCTTTTAATTTGATTTATGGGATTGAGGTCATATTTCTTATTGAGTTGGAAGTTTCTACTTTGTGTGTTGCAACATCAAATCATCTTGGTGAGTGGGAATCTCTTGCTACTCAATTGTCTAAATTAGTTAAGCTTATATTTGCCTTACAACATATCGAAGCATCATTTATAAGTGATGAAAAGCTTGGCATGATACACACTTGAAGGTTAATGATTTTCAAAAGAATGATTTATTTTTGTTGTATGATAATTGTTACTATAAATTTCCAAGGAAACTTCATATCCAGTGTTTTTGGTCCATTTAAAGCCAATGAGGTTTATGACAATGGTTCAGTGGGATATTCAAGACTTAGAGAAAGCATGTGAATCATTTCGCGTTAATGTTTTTTGCTTGAAATATTTTGTGACTTAATTAAGAAGTGAGAGTTGAATAATATTGGTAAATAGATAGTATGTTTTTGTTTGCTTATTTTACCATTTTATTTTATCTTGTTGGGGGAGATTCTTAACAGATTGTAGGTATGAATATTTTATGGATGCATGCTCTTCACCCTCATCTTGATACTCACAGTGCTGACCCTATTCATGCAAGACTTTATAGTGTCTTTTCATTCAAGTGTGGCCTAGTATAGTATAGGATGGATAGAGAATAGCATGTGTTTGCTAGATATCAAGCTAGTATCTACCATCTTACTTCATCATATCTCGACCTTCAACTAGATGATAATTGTCCCTATTGGGACTACATTTGTCAGTACATGGATGTGACTGATGGTGGTTTCTCCTTGGGATGTTTACCATTTGTGCCTATTCCCTATTTTGATGATGTAGATATGGCTCTACTCCATGAGATGATGGAAATTTTTAGTGATGCGCCTGATAGCATGTTTATGATATTTGATGTGCTTGCACTCGAGTCTATTTAGGAGCATCTTGAATCTTGTAGTTTAGTTGCTAGGTTTGACTTTAATAGCGTAGATGATTTTGAACTACAATTATTATTTGTTTTTAGAGGCTTTAAGAGAGTGTGAAGTTTTTTTAAATTTTTTTTTCTTAGCTTACTTTGTTTGAATGTTGGTTTGATAAATCTCCATTTGAAAAAAAAAAGTTTTACAAATACTAGAACATGCCCAAATTTTAACTTAACTTTTTCTTTTATTAATAACTTTTCACACATTAGATTCATTACTTTTCAATTAATTAGATAGTTACTTGCATATATAGTTGGGTTTACCTTTCAATACAGGTTTTCTTTTTGGCTAAACTTGGGGAACAATATATTACGATGCACTATCTCTCATGTGTATCCTTACTTTGTTTTGTTTTGAATTTTTTGTTAATGGACTTTAAGTTTTTAGTTCTTTTCTTTTACTATGATGAGAATAGTGTGCCTATGAGTGTTAAGCTACAAAGAGAGGGGATTCCTAACTTATGCATGATGGCATACTTTTCAGTTTGGATTGGCTGATTAGAAATCCACTAGAGTATATCCCTTTTGAACTTATTCCATTCCTTGCTAGGATTCATTGTGTAACAAGATGTCTCTTTATGAAATTTGGATTGGTTCATTTGTGCTGAGGTTACTTCTATTGAGTCTTGTGAGAGTAGCCTAGATGTTAGCAACTAGCTAGCATGGCTCTCCTAATTAAGTTTCTCGAGGAGGATTGTTGAGCTAAAATGTTTGTAGGTTCAATTATATTGAATAGTGACCACATAAGGATAGTATTTTCTTAAAAGAAAAAAACACACCAAAACAAGTCCATCAAGACTTGAAAAAAAAGGAGAGAAAGAAAATTTCCATGAAATTTAAAGAAAAAACTCAAAAGAAGATATCCATCACCTTTGAGATCTTGGTAGGCAATAGGGATTTCCTTGAAGAGTGCCCTGCATCCAATGCCTTGTATCTCTTTGGGGTGGGACCTTTTGAGCATAGTTGAAAGCAAGTCTTGAGAAAAAAAAAAACCACACAACCTCTGATACAAGGAGATAGAGGTGCGATAATACTTATGTTATACATCATAATCAATTATTAGCTAGACTCATTGTCCTTACTTCATGGAGGGTTAGCAAATCTACCCTAGAAACTATACCTAATGGTGCATACTAGCTTAGTTTTGTTGAGGTCTAGTGTCGGGGTCTTGAAGAGTAAGCAAAGTCCTTGTCATGGATAGCCAAAAGAAGAGTAGCATGGCATTTCTTTGCTTTGAGAGATTTTTTGTTATCTAGCATGTTCTTATGATTTTCTTTTTGGTTAATCGCCACATTAAGTTACTTTTACATGTAGAAAGAACTACATATTATTTGTTTAGATGTACTAGTTTTCTTTGTGTTCCTTGTAGGATGGTTGATGATGTTGTTGTGCTCGTGGGGATGCTCCCAGCTTAGAGAGGGAGAGTATTATTTCTTCACATTTCTTATTGTTGGCTATGAAGACTTGGTGGACCTTGTAGTTGTTGAAGAAGTCTTTGAGGCAAGGAACATTTTCCTACTTGTTGGGGGTCATGGGAGATTACTAAACTAGTGAGGAAGGAATGATAACTTGTTATTTAGAACCATTTTTACAATATTTTTAATGAAAACTATATGGTTTTGATTATGCATTACATAATATTTCTCATAAAAAATTAAGTTGTAAAGCCGCATTTGATGGTGCTAAGGTGTAGTTAGAAGTAGGGAAGTTTGGAATATTTTAGATGAAAAATTTTAGAGATAAAAAATTAGTAAATGGACAAAAGGCAAATGTCGAATGAGATTTTTAAAGGATGTGGGTAAAATTTTAGAGACGGAAGAAAATGTGGGTAGAATTTAGCATGTATGCATATAATTTGGGTCATGAAGCCATAGGCAAGGTTAGAAATAGGCCAAATATGTGGAAGGGTGCCAAGGGGAATCGGTTCAAGTGTGAAAATTGAACAATTTTTCCCTTCTCTTTCATTGTATTCCATTCTTGAAGCCTATTTATTTGTGTAGAGGGAGCAATTTTCAACCAGATTATGGAAGGATTAGCACATATTAGTGGACAATAAAGGAGATTAAGGATAATCAAGGTTGTTGGGCATAGAAAGAGAGGAGAAGCATCCACTAACATGATCAAATATAGCTATGATTCACTTTCTTGAAATTAAATGTCTATTCTTCTTTGAGTCAAAATAAAAGTGAAATATTAAGTTTAAATAGTAAATGATATTAGAAATATTGATATTTCAAATTTTGAGCATTAAATCAGTAGAATGGAGTTTAATTGTTCCTATGAATCAAAATGATGGAAAATATACGAAAAACTATATTTATTGGCTCTAATTAATGAATATTTAGGCATTTGAGTATCATTAATGAAAATTAAGTTGAAAAAATGTTGAAATACACCAAGATCAATCTAGGAATAAAATCTTACACTTAAATAATGGACACATTGAAAGATATGATCATTTTAGTGCCTAGACTATGGTAGTTTTTTGTTATAATTAAGGATAATTAAGAGGATTAAGGAGAGATCAAGAGTAATGTGCCCAAAAAAAAAAACATTGTTAGGGGGACTTGTGAATTTTGAATCACTATGGAGTTTTGATTATAGAGATGTATAATTTTTAAGGGTTAAAATGGTAGTTTCAAGGTATTTTTAATGCATAAATAGTGAATATTAGGAGGAAATGATAAAATTTACTAATGGAAGTTTGTATGCAACTTGTATTCACTATGAGGAATCTTGAACTGAGAGGGTTTGTAGTTTTATGTCTTAGAGTAATTATTATGAATATTTTTATTGTTTAATAAAAATAAGGAAAAATTAATAAGTCAAGATATGAAAACTATATAAGAGAAGTATAAAAAGAAGCTCTATTTCATTTTTTGGCTAGAATACATGGGTGAAGTTTCATATTAAATGGATATTTTAAAAGGGTACTTTGTTTGTAAAATGACACTCAAGGAATAAATGATAATTAGGATATTAGAGATTATATCAAGGTATTAATGAATGTTAAGGTTGCATTAGAGGTTCTATGCTAAGAACCATCTCTAATTTAAATATTCAAAAAAATGGGATTGAAAATTTGGTGGTTTGAGTTCAACATGGAAGAGTTTAAGTGTGAAACTAGAGAGTTTTAAGTGATTAAAATGGATACGCTAAGTTAAGTTTGGGTTGGACTATATATGTGTAACTTAGCTATCACTTTCCTGATCAATTAGAGACCAACAAGAATCTTTTAGTCCACCTCGAATTCTTAATTGGCACAATGGCTTTACGCATAGCCATTTCGCCCACCATCGTGCCTTAGGGAATTACCCTTAGCTAGTGATTTGATGGTATCTTTTATTTCACACTTGACTAGGTCAATTTCTAGGAAGGAAGCCAACTCTTGCATAACCAACTTTTTGTGATAGATGGAGGCTTTCACTTTGGCTTTGTTTGGTGGGAAGATGATGGGCTAGGTTGGTTGAATATGGAAAAGAAGTGGTCATGAACTAAGGAAAGGTTTTCTTCCTAGAAAATGGCATGAGAACCATCCTCCTTTCTAAGGAGGTGGATTATTTATCTAGCATTTTTTTATTAAGTAGTAGGAAGTTTTCATTGGTTGATCTATCAAGTTCCTCATATCACCAGTCCTTAAGAAAAACCTTTTGAGGATTTTTGCTTCTATTATCTCCTCTTAGCACAGATCCGCCCTAGCGTGAAGTAGGGATTTCTGCAAGACTTAGGTCTTCTTAGCCATAATACATGCCTCTAGTTTGGTTACCTCTTGGTATGTTTTAGCCCTTCATTATTGCCTAACATTGGTCATTGTTTTTTTGGAATTCCTACAAGTCTTGAGATTCTTTGATCGCCTAGGTCCAAGCCTTAGCAGGGCTCCCCCATGAGAGGAAATGCTTCCTCCAAAATGAGATATGCCTTTTTGCATATGATGAAATTGGAATAGAGATGCATTTTCATGAAACCTAATATTGGTGAGGCCATTTGGATTAAGAGAGTTAAGGGCAAGAGAGTGTTCTGAGAGGACAATAGACTAGTATAACTTTTGTTTGTAGTCCATATAGGTACCAAGGGGCCCTATTGATATATATGTAGGCATATTTATTGTCATTGGAGTTGATAAATATGTTAGTTTGAGCTCATTTATGTTAGGTTCATCATGTTAACATAAATAGAGCACATCTATAGAGAGGATAGTTCTTCAAAATACCCAAGTAACCTTTGAGAAAGATAACATAATTGATGTGATATATCTTTTAGGATTATTCACGATATTCATATTTCAAAATAATTGATATAATGTATTTTTCAAAGAATTGATCTAATGCATTGCATGTCATAAATAAAGTGAAAGAATGGAACCTCACATATAGAGTTCTAATAGTATACTATTAGAGTCTTAATAGTATGCTATTATAGATATCCTCATGGAAAATTTGGGATAATTTTCTCCATGAAAATAATCCATGTGAAACTTAATGATCTAAAAACATGTATCACTAAAGGAACATGTTTTTTGCTTGCACATATATGGTACTCATTAGGATATTTTTCATAGTAGTACCTCAATCACCTATGATCTAGCAAAACCATGGTTTTTAAATGTATTTGCCACTACATGTAGTCTAATGAGTATTTAAGGACGTGACTTTATACTCTTTTCTCATCATCATTAGCGGCAAAGTTATCTATTAATCAACATGCGTTGGTTGGGTGCACATGGCTAGTATATGCTAGTAGAGAAGAAACATGGTTGTCACTTGATTGGCCAATTCAAAATCATACACTCTAAGAAATCAAGAGCACAATATTTCTACCATCCACATCTCACTACTATATTATTTTCACTATAGGTTTGAACCTCTAGAGGGCTTCCCAAATCTGCTCCCTTTTCCAAACCTCATTTTTTCAATCAAAATCCCCTCCCCTCCCCTCTTTCTCATGTGTAATCTCTCATTTTCTCTTCCCCCTCCCTTTTTTCATTAAAGCCTTCCCCCTTCCCCCCCCCCCCCCCCCCCCCCCCCTCACCTCCCTTTAAATTAAAACTCCCTCCCCTCTCTCTCACTTATAATCTCTCTCTTTCTTTTCCCCCTCCCCCCCCTCTCTCTCTCTCTCCCCTTTAATCAAATCAAACTTCTTTTCAAATCAAAAGTTTCTCTCTCTCTCTCTCTCTCTTAGATTAAACTTTTTAATTTGAAATTTTCTTTTAATTAAACATTTTAAAGGTTTTTTTTCAATTTAAAGTTTTGAACATAGTTTTTCACACACTTTGAGAAAGAGAAGAAGAAGAAGAATAAGAATAAGAAGAGAGGAGGGGGGAAAGAGGAAAGAGAATAGTCTTTTATAAATTAACATTTTTCTTCTCCCCCTCCCCCCTCTCTCTCATGTGTAGGCCCTAGGTTTTCTCTCTCTCTCCTTATTTTAATTTAAAAAATTAAATTAAAAAGTCTAATCTGATTGAGAGAGAGAGAGAGGAGAATAAGAGAGAGAATATAAACATAAAGAGAGAATTATACATAGGAAAAAGATAAAATTTACATACTTTAAGAGAGACTAAGAGGGGGGAAGAAAGTGAAAGAAGAAGAAGAAGAAGAAGAAGAAGAAGAAGAGAGAAGAAAAGAAGAGAGAGAGAGAGAGAGAGAAAGAGAGAGAGAGAGAGAGAGAAATTTAAAAAAAAGAGAATGAAGAGAGAGAGAGAGAAAGAAGGAGAAGAAAAAAAAGAAAAAAAGAGGAGAGGGAGATAGAAGGAAAAGAGAGGAGAGAGGGGGGAGAATAAAAGGAGAGAGAGAGAGAGAGAGAGAGAGAGAGAGAAGAAAAGCAGGGAGAGAAAAAAAGGAGAGAGAGAGAGAGAACCGGGAGAGGAGAAAAAATAAACTAAAATAGAAGGCAGAGAGAGAGAGAGAGAGAGAGAGAGAGAGAGAGAGAGAGAGAGAGAGAGAACTATATTATTTTCGCTATAGGTTCGGAAAGCCTCAAACCTCTAGAGGGCTTCCCGAACATGCTCCCTTTTTCAAACCTCCTTTTTTGAATCAAAACCCCCTGCCCTCCCCTCTTTCTCACGTGTAATATCTCATTTTCTCTTCCCCCTCCCTTTTTTCATTAAAGCCTCCCCCCCCCCCCCCCCTCACCTCCCTTTTTTAAATTAAAACCCTCTCCCCTCTCTCTCTTACTCATAATCTCTCTCTTTCTTTTCCCCGTCGCTCTCTCTCTCTCTCATGTGTAGGGCCTAAGTTCTATCTCTCTTTCTCTCTCTTAGATTAAAATTTTTAATTTAAGTTTTTCTTTTAATTTAATTTTTAAAAAACTTTTATTAAATTTAAATTTTTTCGAACATAGTTTTTCACACACTTTGAGAGGGGGAGAGAGAGAGAAGAAGAAGATAGAGAGAGGAGGAGGGGAAAGATGAAAGAGAACAATCTTTTTTAAATTAACATTTTTCTTCTCCCCCTCCCCCCTCTCTCTCATGTGTAGGGCCTAGGTTCTCTCTCTCTCTCTCTCTCTGTTAGATTAACCTTCTTAATTTAAATTTTTAATTAAAATAAAGAGAGAGAGAGAGATATATATATATATATCTATAAAGAGCAAAAAAAAAAGGAGATAGAGGGAGAGAGTGGGGGAATAGAGAGAAAGAGAATTATAGAGAGGAAATATACAATTTAAGAGAGAGAGAGAGAGAGAGAGAGAGAGAGAGAGAGGAAAAGAAACAAGGAAAAGAGAGGAGAGAGGGGGGAGAAGAAAAGGGGGAAGAGAGATAGAGAGAAGAAAAGGAGAGAGAGAAAATAAGAAGAAGAAGAGAGATTTTGAACACACAGAGAGAATTATAGAGAGAGGAAAGATAAAACTAATTATTTCTTGTTGGATTGTCACAGTATATTCTTCTTATTCATGGGCCTCATTTTGTGGAAGAGGAAGGGCCCCTAGCAACTTACACTAGCCAAGGTATGGAGAAATCTCACTACCAAGCACGTATGTGTTTATTTTGAAGCACTAGACATGGAGGAGGAGCAACAAAAACCAATGCCCTTTAGGAGTTATTCAATTGGCTTTTTTGAAGACAACTTCAAAGATGGAGAACACAATAAATGCAGTGGAATCTAAAATATCAATACTATTTTCAAAATATTATATACATGTCTAGCTTTTAAGAGCCTTTACATCCTTGTCCTCCTCGAGCATTTTTTCTCTATAATGTAAAAAATTCTCTTGTATCCAGCCATGGATTTGATATCTGTTTTGTTTGCTACTAAAACATAAGATGCGTATGCAAGGAAGTATCCAACCTTGGAGACAGAGAAGCCGAGACCATAACCAAATATTTGGATCGCTGTTATCTTATCCAAAAACATAAATTTGTGTGCATTGTACTGCAAACCTGCGCATCCAAGAAGCCTTGTAAGTGCTTTAACATAGAAAATTGGTCATGAGGCCTCCTATGAGAAAGTGCTATGCAAAACCAACAGAATATTGGGATCAATCCTCGATATGTTATGCCCAAGTGCAACATCCTTTAGGGAACTACCACGAACTCTCGATCCTTTGGCTCTTCCCAAGAATATATCCTCATCTGCAATCTCCAATTGTAAAAGCAACAGTCAGAATGAAAAAAATGAAAATATGTATGTGGTTCCACAAAAACAAAAGAATGCATTACCATTTGATTTTCATCACTCTCAAGTTTTCTTGGATTCCATAAGCTAATTGATGTATCCTTGATATCCTTGAGCTCCTTTACATATTCTGACTCCTCCCTTCCAAAATTGGAGATTCCAAGCTTCTCTTGAAATTGGTCAAACTCTTTGTCAGCAGGTTGTAACTCTCTCTTAGCATCTTTAACCTTGCTTAAACATAGGGAAAAAACATTTGATGCATCTATAAACTTATCATTAGACATTTGAGTATCTAATTTAAGTAAGTTCTCCTTAGACTCATTTTCAACATCTAGTATGCCTTTTGCATCTGCAAATGCCTTTGCAATAACTGCCAAGAAATAATCTTCTCTCAAATTGAAAAGAATTCGGAGATCAAACAATAATATGTACTCCTTGTCTTTAATTGGGAAAGTAGGCAAAGATGGAACGAGAAGGCTTGAAGGAGTGTCAGATGGCTCATCAACCTCTATAGTGGTCTCTTCAATTACTTTCTTTGCTTTGAATTCAACAACATCTAGGTCCTTTGCAACTAATGCTTCCATCTGGGTGTCTAGTTGCTCCTCAACATCAACTTCATCTATTATCTCTTTAAGAAGGCAACAACTAGATAATTTTGAGGTTTCTTTATGATTTTCATTAGATTTTAGAGGTTATTTCACAAAGGCAAATACAATGAATGCAATAGACTTAAGCATAAGGCTACATTTTTTTGGGTGTAAAGGGCATCACTCAGATGCATAAAATCTATCAAGAGAATGATAACCACATTTCTTGGTAAACAAGGACTTCTCAGTGCCTGACCTTCCAACAAAGGTGTGAACACACTCCTTGGAATCCAACTGAACAATAGGATATGACAACTCTTCAAACTCTGCAAAATCTTCCTTGCAAAAGTCATTTGAGAAATTAAGAACTTGCTCAAGGTCCCACTTTGGATTGAAAATCTCCCTAATGCCAATATTGTTTTCTATGAGAAAATCCAAAAGCTTCTCAGAGGTTGTGACATCTGTAAATTTGAGATAGCCTTGGGATCCTCACATGAGACTTTGAAGCCTTTCCCTTCTCTGAAGCCTTGCTTGAACCTTTAGTTGTCACTAACATATGAGATGCTATTGAAACATTTGAGGCAACTAACTCCTTTGTCATTGTGGGCTCAAGGACTCTTTTCCTCTTCATAGATGTGGAGCCAAACATGTGTGACATCTCTGTACCAAACATCTTCTTGAGATACAATAGCTCTACTTTAGATTGCTTGCCTATAGAATGAGAGTACAACATATAAGCCTTTTGAAGTGTAGCCCTTGCTCCGTGCTGGACGAGTAAGGAATATGATACAAATAGAAGCATTTAGGAATATCCAAACACTAGCAACATGCCGTTTTGGTGAGGATAGGAAAATGCCTTTATCGCTCCCTATGGAAAGACTGGAGAATACAATGCGATAAGAAGAAAATCAAAACCTTTTTATTTACCTTCTCACACTATTTTGGTGAATTTTGCCTTGTGGCTGGACTTTGGGAATATGCTGAGGCATGTAGTGGAGGACATATTTGATGGGGACGATGTGGAAGTTGACTTGAAAGCTGTTGGGTCCGAGATGTTGTGGTTTAGTGCCACTAGGCCATGTTGACTCTACAGCGTAGTGTCCTTATTGACGTGAAAGTTGAGATTAAAGAGTATGGACGGAGGGGGTGACAAAGTATGGACACAGTGGAGGTTGGGAGCGGGATTATGGGACGAAGGGGGTGTTGGTGATGAAGAAGGAGACAGGTTGGTCAGAGCCAAGGGGAGAAGGAGATGGAGATGGAGATGGATATTTTGGACTTTAGACAAGTTCGTCGAAGCTGGGCGGGGAAGGACAAGGAGACAGAGTCGAAGAAGTTTGGTGCATGAGAAAATGGAAAAGAAAAGCACGGAATAAAATTTGGGTGGCCTTAAATAGGCACGAGGGGGGAAAAAGGAGTGTTCTAGAAACCCTAATAAAATGGCCAATGAGAACATGACATGTGGACATTAGCACTCGCGAGTATATAAGAACTTCTTAGTTGGCATAGATGCGAATTCACACCTTCCGTCATGACTGAGTAATGATGTATCTAATCGATAGAGGTGCCATACGTTCGACGCTGGTGATGTCAAAAGTTGTCGAGTTGTCTGAAACAATGCAAAAGCATACTTCACCAACTTTAGCAACAACCCTCAATGCATTGAATTGGAGCTATGGAGAATACAAAGCAAAGAGGAGCGAGGAAGAAGCTTCTTCTTGTCTTCTCATGCTGCATTGTGAGCGGGGAAAATATGAAGTGTGGGCATGCATTCCCATTGTGTTGGAACTCGTGCATTCGCATTGTGTTGGAATCCTCCAATACGAAGTGCTAAGGGCAAAGAAGGAACTCAAACTCATGCTATCGCATTGTATTGGGCCAACCTTTAGTGGGAAGCAAGGAGAAGGAGTTCAAGGCCTAACATTGTTTTGGCTTCCATCTAGTCTTTGTTTTGGCATGATGGGAGTCAATTGTCTTCATATTTAGCTTCCTTATCACATCGTGTTAGTTTCAATGGCTAGGAAAAAACAAACTGCAAGGAAGGTCTTGGTGAAGAAATCTTCTGAAGAAGGTGTTGAGCAAATTGTTGAGGAGACAGTTGTTGTCCCTGCTACACTGACTGGTAAAGTATGTGAAGGTGAATCCTCAGAGAACAAGTCATTTGGTAAGGTTGAGCCCTCAACTTCTCCTCAAGTTCAGCTTGCCAAGGAAGCCCATGTGAGGAATAAGAAAAAGTCAAAATGGTTTTACATGCAGAGGTGTTTTATAAAGATGAAGAAAGCTCAAAAGTCAACTAGTCATCTCATTCTTAAGGCTGCATTTTTTAGATTGGCTAAGGAGATATCTTATAGGTTGTCCTCTGTTGCTTCTGTGGATGACCTCAACAAGAGATGGCAGTTGTTTGCCCTACTACGCTTACAAGAGGTAGTAGAGGAGTTTTTAATAGATTTTTTGAATGATGCTTATATTGCAGCTGCCCATGCACATTGAATTACATTAATGAATAAAGAATTTAGTATGGTTAGCAGACTTAGATATAGGTTTGACAAAGATTTGAAGCCTCTTCCATCGATTGATCAAAAGGCATTTGAAATCCTCAATGTTCCACCCATGAGAAAGCAGAAAGAGCCACCAGCACCCCAAGGTGGAAGAGGTTACCCATTGTATCCTACAAGGGTTGCAAGTGAGCAGGAGGTTGTCTTAGAGGAGAAAAGGAAAGAGGTAATACAAAATGAGGATTTGATCTGGCAGAGAAAGATTTTGTCTCTTGGCCTAGTTATCTATAAGAGGATGGGCAAAGTGTATGACCAAATGGTTGTGAATGTTTTTGTTAGTTCTGAGAAAGAAGACTACCTTAGCATTTCTCTAGAGGATAAGATCCTATTTGAGAAAAATGATACTCAACTAACAGATTCAATAGTTTATTGTTGTTTGAGGTAAGGTCTTTTGCTTCTCTTTATTAATAATGATTTTTTCCAAGGGTCCTTATATTGCACTCATTCTCTTATTCATTCTTTACTTTGTATACATGGCATATGTTGCTTCTCTTAGCGTTCATATTGCTAAGAGTATATTTGTTATTGATCCACTTCTCTCTATGGATTTGTTTTCAAAATCTGATTCAAATATTGCAGGGTTTTTTAAGCACTTTGATAGTGTCACAAACCATCATATTTTTTTCCCCATATATTGAAAGGTACTTTGTTCAACATTCTATCTCTTGATGATTTGTCTTTAGGGTTATTTCTCACTTGTGTTTTAGTTTACAGAGGACATTGGAGCCTAATCTATATCGACATTCTTGCAAGAGAGGTCATTTTTCTGAATTCTCTTTCAGGAATCCATGGCCAATCAAAGATGTATTGTCAATAAACACTCTTTATTTTATCTTTTATTGGATAAAATTTATAATATTCGCGAATAAGTTAATATGTGCAGTGCTGCTAGACTTGTTACTACCCACTTGGACACCAGCTTTGAAAGCATTGTTGATCCTCAGAGACCTTTCAAGTTTCTACTTCAAGAGGTCCCATTGCAAAATGACGTACATAGTTGTGGCTGGAGAGTGGTTTCAAATGCTTCAAGGATAATAGATTCAAAGTTAGTAAATGTAGAGGGGGTGAATGTAAGTCTCCTATGCTTTATCCTTTTTATAGTGAAAGTCTCTTGCTACTCCAAATACCTTGTGTGCTTTGTTACAGTGTAGAGACTACCTTGAGTCATACATGTGGTGGATACGGAAGAGGTGTATTAAACTAGTTTTAAATAGGGCAATTACACTGGTGGACCCAAATTCCCCTCTCCCAACTAAAAATTCCAAAAGACAGGCAACAAAAAAAGGCAAAGGCAAGAAAATGGCAACCACCAAGAAAAAGAAGTCTCCATGGTCCAAACAAAAGGGGCCCAAAGTGAAGGGCATGCCTAAGCTTTCTCCATTGAAATTTAGTCCATGTCTAGAGCCCAAGGAGAAAAGAGTTCCTAAGGTAATTAAGCTCTTTGAGCAACCAAAGAAAACACCTACTAAGAGGAAACTAGTGATGACAGATGAAATTATGGTATATGAAGCAACTTTTCCAAAGAAGGAGAGAAGTTTTAAGGATGGAGAAGCTAAAGATCAAGGAGAAGCTAAAGAACAGCCTGAGGATGGAGAAGACAAAGATCAAAGAGAAGCTAAAGAATAGCCTTATAATTATTAGTTGGTCTATTTGTACTGAAGTAACATTCCCCTTGTGTATACATCTGTAGTGCAATATTCTAACCTAAAATGTAATGATATGTCATTTTGATCTTACCCATGAAAGACGATTTTTTATTCATAGAATCATAGAGAATTATAAAGCTTGTACCAAGTCTTTCCTATTAAATTGTACTGCAATTTTGTAACTCATGATATAATGAAATCATTTTGGTCCACAAATGACGATTTGTTATTCACAGAATCATTGGAAAGCTTATACCAAGATTTTTTAAAATAGTACTTATCAATGTGTATAATTCCATGTTTTTGGCAGCAATATTTGTGAGCAAAATAAAGATTCAAAATTATTTATAAATGTATATTTATGGTCTGAAACTCACAACACTAGGAGGTAAATAGCTCACACATGATACAGAGATCTCAACTGTTTTTCCAATTATAGCACCATTTACCTTGAACTTATATCTAGGAGTAACATTGTCTGGAAACTCCAAGGTGTCTCTTACATTCTTAAGACTCCACTTTGAAGTAATGTTCACCTCCTTTACCTCTTGTGCGTTAACTTGCACTGTAACTTTCAATGTCTTACAATCAATATCTAAATCTAAAGGAACCCAAGCACCCAATCTAAGTTTGTATCTTATGTAATCAAAACCTATGATAAGAGATTGTTGAGATATATTATAGGATAAACCCAATGATTGAGGGTACACATTGCACCTTATAAAGTCACCTTTATGGTCAGATTCCTTGTCTTTCCAACATAGACCTAAAATTTTGTCCAAATATTCATCTAAATTTTTTTAATTTAGCCATGAAACCTTCATCCATTGTAAATATGTTGTTTTAAAGCAAGCTACAAAAACATGCAAGGGTAAAAACCACGATAAGCATACTCTTCTCGAGATCCTTTTAGGAGTCATAGCCTTTTGAATATCTTGAGCAAATTTGAGTTTAAAACTCTCCATTGTTGCTTCATCAGGCATCTCCCAATCCAAATATGAGAGGCTTGAAAAAAACTCGTGGTTTGATTAGCATAAATAATGTCTACAAATTCTTTATGAATGGCATGGAATGTTCCATTGAGGCTCTCTACAGGTTGCCACTCAAAACTTGTTGATGGAAAGATATATACAACCAACAATTCATTATTTAGCATATGCTTCAAACGAAACCATATACTCACGTATATTTTACAACTCACACTTACAATGTACTTGCTGGGAAAATCATTCCCGTGGAGCCAAGTGCATATCTCTAGCCATGTAAACATGTTGCACCAAAGCAAAACAGCCTTGAGAGGTGGTTTTGAAGGCCTTCCAATGATATTTGATATTCCCTTGTTTTGTTACTTTCACTCTGTGTGAGAGCCCCTGCAAGATGGTAGCATTGTAACCCAATTATTAATAGTAAATGTTTTTGGCTCCCATTCTCCATTTGTGCTCTTGCTATACATGGTGCAAGAGTTTATGGAATGAGAATGATGCCTTGTAGATGCCATATAAAAGACAATGAGTATGCAAATAATGTGCAGAGAAAGAAACCTAAAGAGAGAGGTCAAGGAGACAAATTAAAAATACTACGAGCACCAAGAACTTGAAAGTTCTCCTAATTTTCAAAATGGTCTTAATTAACTTAACTTTATCATGTATTTGTTAGAGGTTTTGTCAGCTTTTATTTGTTAATAGGGGCTGTTGGGACTACCAAAACTTGTCAAGGTTTGAAGATTTTGGCTAAATAGGAGGGGAGAACCACAAAATGAACTCTACTATCTCAAAAGCAGAGGAGACAAGAATAACATATTTTTGTCCACATTGCAAAATTTCTTTGGCTCTTTCCTTAATCCATGGATTAACAAAAGTTCCATTTTTAACATTTTTAAGCCGTAATGCCCTTGATGGGCCGTCCTACGATAGGGTGGTCCTTGAGAATTGGGAGGCTTCTCAACATTCAAATCGTGATGACATATTGACATTAGATAATGTAGGATAGAACCTTGGCTCATATTGTTTTAGGGGACTGGAATGGGACTTTACTCTACATGTAGAGAGGTCGAGCGATGCATTCCTCTTGTTTCCCATTCTCTTTGAACCAAGTGCGTTAGATAATGTAGGGTAGAATCCTGGCTCATATTGTTTTAGGGGACTGGAATGGGACTTTACTCTACATGTAGAGAGGTCGAGCGATACATCCCTCTTGTTTCCCATTCTCTTTGAACCAAGTGTGTTATGAGTTTGCCTCGATTTAGATGCCCCGGGGGGTCCACTATGGTTTACCGTATGGTATCACGTGAGTATAAGGGAGGGGGGTTATTTAAGGGAAGGAATGTACATTTTGTAAGGTAAGATCCCATAAATAGGGGGTAGATAAGGGGTATTTTCATATATTTCTTGCATGCAGGTGACGTCTCCTTATTACTACTAGTGAATCCCCTGTGTTAGATGCTCTGCGCAAAGTAGATCACTGACGCTAGAAGGCTGTAGAATGAATTGACCATTAGAAACCGAAGAAGATTCAGGTTGATCTTAACAAGATTGGCCGATACGTTTCGTTGCGGAGTAGACTCGGGAGTCGCTAACCAAGAAACCTTGCAACATTTCGTGGGAGTGCCAGGCAGCATATTAATCTAATGGACTACTGAAACGTGTCATGACCTAGGCACGTTAGAGTTGGTATCAAAGAAAAACAAACAACATAAGCAAGATAAGAGTACAAGGTCAAGGTTAAGGACAATGAAAGAAACCAAAGGCGAATGCAGTCAGTGACTTTGTTCCTACACAGAGAAATGACCAAAACCTTCGATGCTTCTGCTACAAGGAACTCGGTCACTTCAAAAGAGAGTGTCCCAAACTTGGTGAGGACCATTGCCAAGGACGATTCCATGGGCAAACCAGAGCTGCGTGTGGTCAGGGTCACAAGCAGCAATGGGGAGGGCAAGGACTTCCAATATCACCATCAAGGAAGTAAATGAAGAGGAAGAACCAACTATGAAGGTAGAGATTGAAAAGGTGACAATCCATGCTACTCTCCATAAAAAGGGACCAAATCGCTAATTCTCGATGATCCAAACCCCTTCACACTACCAAGGTATGAATTTCAAAACCTTGATTGGCTGTGGAAGTACACATTCTTTTATTTCTCTTGCTTGTGCAAGAAATCTAGGAACAACCACAATAGTTACACCCACCTTACTTGTGGAACTAGCAAATGAGTGTGAAATCACTTGTACTAGACAAATTTCCAAAGTGATTTCTACTCAGTGGAAAGCCAAAAATTGTAAAATTCAAAGCAATGAACTTAGGGGCTCATGAATGCTTACTTGGCATGGATTAGTTAATACCCAACGATGCCCACATTCACTGTGGAAGGGGTCAAATTTCCTTTTGAAGTTCTGAAGGGGAACTAGTCACAACTCAAGGGGAGGCTGGTAAACCCAAAATCCAATTAGAAAAGGAATCACGAATATTTAAGGGAATGCAGAAGGGTTTACCCATCTACTTGATTAAGCTAATAAGCTAGAGCAGAGCAAGGAGTCTAAAAAAGGACCTTCATGGCTGAAGGAGTACGTAGATGTGTTCCCCAAAGACTTGAACGGGAGCTACCGCCCCCAAGAGAAATTGATCATGAGATCAAACTCATACCAAGTGCCACTCGACTTGCAAAAAATCCTTACAAAATGTCTACTCCCCAAGCTATCGAATTAAAGGAGAAACTCAAACAACTTTTAGATCAAGGGTTCATTCATCCTAGTGGTTCGCCATGGGGAGCTCCTGTGTTGTTTCAAAAGAAGAAGGATGGAGCACTCCGGCTATGCATCACTACAGAGGGATGAATCAAGTAACCATCAATAATAAATATCCTATACCAAGGATAGATGAGTTACTCAATCACCTACAAGGGGAAAAAATCTTCTCAAAAATTGACTTAAGGTCAACAAAGTATTACCAAATCTGCATCAAGGATGAGGATATTCCAAAGACAGCTTTCAATACCAGATATGGTCATTTTAAGTTCACAGTAATGTCCTTTAGATTAACCAATGCTTCTGCTACATTCAATAAGCTAATGCAAGATATCTTTAGACCATACCTTGATGAGTTTGTACTTGTTTTCTTTGATGACACCTTGATCTACTCCAAGGAAGAAGAAGACCATGAACCTCAACTTTGCATTATCCTTGAAATCATGAGGACGCACAAGCTTTATGCCAAAAAGAAGAAGTGTGTCTTTCTCAAATGAAAGATTGGGTGTCTAGGCTTCATTGTATCAGAAAAGGGAATCTCTGTGGATCCTACAAAGGTTGAAGATGTACAAGAATGGCCCCTACCAACCACTAATTAAGGAAGTGCATAGCTTTCTTGGTCTAACAGGATGGTATATAATCTTCATCAAAGATTATGCCTTAGTTGCGGCACCCCTCACAGATCTGCTAAAGAAGTAGGTTTCCATAGTGTGGATAGCCATTGAACAAGCAAGCTTCAACCAACTCAAACATAGCTTAGTGACAATGCCAAATTTGAAGCTCCCAGACTTGAGCACGGAGTTCAAAGTTGTTACAAATGCCAGCTCACTTGCACTAGGCTGTGTACTAATGCAAGAAGGTCATCACGTGGCATATTCTTCAAGGAAGTTAAAAACCCATGAGGGAAATGTTGGCTATCATTCATGCCCTCAAACTTTGGAGGTACTACTTGCTCGGCAACAAATTCTCCTTGGTCACGGACCACAAGAGCCTCAAATGGATCTTCTCCTAGGTTGACCTCAACATGAGGCAATGTTGCTGGATCGAGGTGCTACAAGTATGACTTTGAAATTAGATATAGACATGGCAAGGAAAATGTGGTCATTGCTGCCTTAAGTCATAAAGCATTCCTCAACTCTCTCATTATGGAGGAACCTCTGACAACGGATCACTAGCAACCATGTTGTCAATGCCAAGAAACCCTATACTTGAATTGGCTAGGAGGACTCTAAACATGACCCACAATATCAGAAAATGATAAAGGAGATCCTAGAAAAGGACCAAAGTCCCAAACTCAAAGTTAAATACCAAGAGTACTCTGTCTATGAAGGCCTTGTGTACTTCAGGACAAGACTATGTATTCCTTCGAGCCAAAGACTTAAACAATGGATACTCTGGGAAGCACAATGAAGAGCTATCATTGGGAAAAACTTAAGGGAGATGTACTCAAATATGTTACGGAATGTTTGTTAATGCATCAAGGTAGAGCATGTCAAGATGCCTAGAAACCTACAACCCCTTGACATCCCTTAGATGAAGTGGGAATTTATGACCATGGACTTTGTTGTTGGGTTACCTCCAATTCCGAGTGGGTACAACTCAATTATGGTTGTAGTAGATATGCTCACCAAGGTTGCATATCTCATCTTAACAAATCATAAGGCTTCAGATATTTCCAAACTATTCATTAATGAGATATTTAGACTCCATGGTCTACCCAAAAGGATCATTAGTGATTGAGAAACCCTTTTCACATCTCATTTCTAGAGAGGGATATTTGAAGCTATTGGGACTTAGCTCTATTTTAATATGGCCTATCATCCTCAAACTGATGACCAAATAGAAAGGGTCAATCAAGTGATTGAAGATATGCTTAGAGCATATTGTTGTCACAAACCCAAGAAGTGGATCCAATATCTACCCTTGGTGGAGTTCGCCTACAATGCTTCCTTCTAGCAAAGCATTCAAATGACACCTTTCCGAGCATTGTATGGGCATGATTGTCGTTCTCCATTAAGGTTATTAGACCCTACTTTAAGGGTAGAGGCTTCCAAGAAGATGCTAGAAGAAATGGATAAACATGTTAAGGCCATTAGGCAAGACATCAAAGAAGCCAAGGATAGCCAAAAGGCTTATGCGGAATTGAACAGGAAAGAGTTGCTCTTCAAGGAGGGGGATATGGTTTTCATTCATGTATGATCCAAGAAGAGTTCCTTATCCTTGGGAGAATTTAAAAATCTTAGCCCAAGGTATTGCGGGCCTTATAGAATCCTCAAAAGCCTAGGACCTAGCGCTTACAAACTTCAACTCCCAAAAAATATAAAAGTTCACAACGTATTTCATGTTAGTCTATTAAAAAAAGATGTGCCTAATCCTAGCCATGTACTGAGTGATCAACAAATTGTAATTCCTAGCCAAGGAGTCCTTGAGATGTAGCCAAATGAAATTGGAGATGAGGACATCTCGATTTCTCTAAGGGGAGGAGGATGTAATACTTTCATGCAATTAAAAATTAGTTGGTTAGTTTGAAAGTTAGTTAGTCAATTGATAAGCTAGTAAGGTTACTAACTAAAGACTAACTAAAGTAAAAACCAACTAATATTAATAACTAATAATTTTTGTTTAATTAAAAACATAAACAAATCAAGAGTCATAATTTGATATTTTTCTCAGATTGACAAGGATTGTAACCACCTTCATGGAAGTTACAATGTGAACAAGAGTTACGAGCCATATTAATCACTAGTGTTAATGTGTATAGTATGGATGGTCCAAAAACATTAGATTTTTGGGCAAAACTAATATATTTTAGATATTTTAGATATTACTTATTGTAAATATCCTAAAAAGCTATGGTGATTTCTAGAACATGATGTCATGTAAAAAAAACAGGTGGTTTTTAAAGCTTGTTTTGGAGATTTAATATAAAAAAAAGAAGAATTGGTGAAATCTTGCACATTGTGATTGTAGTTTACAGACAGTAAAGAGCACTTCAAACAAGGAGAAGAAGAAGGAGTGATTTGGAAGATTTCTCAACAAGTGTCTTGAGGTTTTTCCCCCCTTTCGGAGCCAACTCAACTATTAGAATTGTGATTTGAGCATTAGATTACTGATTTTTCCAATGTCCCCTCCACAAAGAGCTCTTCTTCTTAGCCACAACCCTTATTCTCTTGTTTAGCTATAAATATGAGGCATGGGGAGTAGTTAGAAAAGCACAAGGAAACCCTAAGAGGCTGCGAGAGAGAGGTAAACAGAGGGAGGTTGAAGGGTACCCCTCCAAGAGAGAGAGAGAGAGAGAGAGAGAGAGAGAGAGAGAGAGAGAGAGAGAGAGAGAGAGAGAGAGAGGAGGTTACCCCAAGAGGCTGTGAGGGAGAGAGTTAGTTCAATTCCCCCTATCTCGGTCTTCGACTAAGACATCTTCTCTTACACTTCCCATCTCAAATTCATTCCTCCTTCTTTATCTCTCGAAACCACTTGCAGACGATGGCCCCCAAGGGAAATATCTCTCCATATGCTAAAAATCCCACCACAACCAATGGAACTACGAACCAAAGGACTGCAACTATGGGAAACACATCTCTTATGAATCAGGTGCATCATGTTGTATTAGGGAATAGAAATTGGGAGAAAAGAACATTTACATTAAGTATCACAACTTAATTGAGCATGTTTTGAGATAATGAGCATACTACAAAAAGTTTGTTCATTGCTTTCATCTTAGGTGATCAATTAAAATTGCACTTAGAAGCCATTAAATTGTGCATAAACTACATGGAAATTTTATGCTAATATATATATGAAAAGTTTCAAGAATACACATTAATCTACAATGAAGCCATATAGATTTTATGCATCCGTATCCATTTGGTTGGTTGAAATAATAGGAAATCCTATTACATCTCACAAAACATAGATTGAACTTGTGATAGAATACATAGGGTTCCTAGGAAGTTGAAGGAATTTCAAACCCTAAAGAGTTAAAAGGATTCTTCTCAAGGCCCATCTTGCTTGAAGTTGAAAGGAATTCAAAGTCCTTAAGTAACTATATGAATTACGCGACAAACCCTAGTTCAAATGAATACATAGGGTTTTGTTGTAGGGAAGCCAATGTCCCAAATTGCAATCAACATTGCAAGGATACTCTATTCAAAAGAATGAGGAAATTAAATTAGGTTATCTCTAGAAATCTCAAAGGATAATGGGGATAAAGCCGAGACTATATACTATCGCATCAAATCGAAATTTCCTTTGGCAGAGAGAACAAAGAATTGTCTAGTACATATTGTGCACTTCTTCTTGTGTTTGTACTTAGGAACACCTATTTGGAAAATGAGTCATCTAACAAAGGAATTGATAAGAAGAAAATATTTCAAACTGAATTCAAGTTGAAGCACATGTGAGAGGTGTATTGAGCACCCCCAGGTAGCTGCTAACCTTATCTAAGGGGGGGGGGTTTTATAGCCACGTCGGGAATGTGGACCGAACCCGTCGTGAGAGGTTTCTTCATAAAAATGTCTATTTGTAGGAGGATGCTTGGGTGCAAGGAGGGCTTTGGTTGTAAATCCCTTGCCTCCGAGTCCTACTCAAATGGTTTACGTGACTCGAGAAGGAATCTTGAGGCCTTATTACTAGTGCAAGGGCGAAAACTTGGAGGAAAATAAGATGCATCCTTACGGATTGTGGAAATCATCCCATGGATGGGATTTGTATCTCAATTGAAATTTTAATATAAAGTTTACTTTCAAGGAATTTATTTGATCTATTTTTGTGTCAGTGCATAAAATTACGTAAAGAAACATGTGACTAACAGGTTAATTAAGGAAGCTGCTTGTATGTGTGACCACTAATGTGCCCTTAGATAAGTAGGAAACTAAAGCTATCAAGGGAAGCGGGTGGGCGGAACCCCTGATGGATCCGTCCTACAGCAGGGTGGTCCGTGAGAATTGGGAGACTTCTCAACGTTCAAATCACAATGACGTACTGACCTTAGATAATGTAGGGTAGAACCTTGGCTCATATTATTTTAGGGGACCGAAATGGGACTTTACCCTATTGGTAGAGAGGTTGAGCGATGCATCCCTCTTGTTTTCCATTCTCTTTGAACCAAGTGCGATATGAGTCCTCCTTGGTTTAGATGCTTTGCGCAAAGTAGATCGGCCGATGCTAGAAGGCTATAGAATGCCTTGACCATTAGAAACCCAGGAAGATTTACGTCGATCCTAACAAGGTTGACCAATATGTTTCGTTGTGGAGTAGACTCGAGAGTCGCTAACCAACAAAGCGTGTGACATTCCGTGGGAGTGCCAGGTGGCATTTTTTAGATCAGACTCCCGATGGACTACTAAAATGTATCAATACCTAGGCATGTTACAATGAATGCCTAAGTTACCAAGGAGCACAACACTCTATTATCTAAAGGATCAATCCTCAATTAGAGTGTCCTAGCGCCTCTCTTTATTATGGTACCAAATTGAGTATTATAAGCTTTCACTAAGGGCTATCCTATCCCAATGAACATGCTTGGGCTACACAAGCTATTAATGGGACTATTGATGAGTAGCTTTTCCAAGATTAGAAGGTTGGCTTTGGTTTTTCCATGGAAGCACGACTGCCATTCACATTGGTGAAAATCCACTTAATACTTTTATGATCTATCACTAAATTTAATATTCTTCCTAATAGATAATATCCCCACAATTTCAATGCATGGATTATTGCGAGTAGTTCAAGGTCATGAAAGGTATAGTTTGACCCCATAGGGCATCAGTTTCCTTAAAGTATAGGCCATTGTTCTTCACTCTTGTACTAATACCCCACCGATTGCAAGTCCACTTGCATTAGTGATTACCTCAAATGTTGGGGCTCTAGTTGTACTAGGGCAATGGTTATAACTTCTTTAAGTTTGTAAAAAAAAAAGTGATAAAAAATCCATATGATCAAAGTTTGTTCTTTTTCAAGAGATTTGTTAAGGATATTGAAATGAGAGAATAATCTTTGATGAAGATTGGATACCATCCTATCAATCTCTGAAAAATCCTTTGATTTTCTTGATTGTCTTAGGAATTAGTCAATCTAGGATATTCTTTATCTTTTTGAAAAATGCAGTAATATGCATTTACTAACCTTGGCATAGAGTTGATTCTTGCAAGGAGTGTTTGCAATGTAGTGCTTAAGTGATCTTCATTCTCCTCCAATGACTTGGAGTAAACCAATGCATTATCAAATAATACTAGCACAAAGTTATCTAGATATGGTCAGAACATATCTTGAATGAGTCATTTAAATTTTGTTAGGGATGTGACTAAGATTTTGTAATGACATATGATGAAGACAAAAATGACATCAAAGCTAGCTTAGTCAACTATGATACTAATGACCCAAGGATAGAGTAGATCTCGGTTGTGATGGACTCACTTTTGGGTCTTGTAAGAATTTCCATGTCATCACCCTATTAAAAAAAAGAGGCCCCACGGATAACTATATCCATTGTACCTTAGAACTATATCATGTAATACATCATTTGAAAGTCTTGATGAGGGGGTTCTAACACACCCAACCTCCAAAAAATTTAGAGTTTATATGCTTGAATTATGGCCTCTCAACCAAAAATTAGCCTCAAAAGTTTTGTAATGGTAGCTTCACCCTCATTTATCCTTACAAAATATCCCTAGAATCCCAAAGAGCTTAAAAGGCCCAAAAATGAGTCCAAATATACCCTAATGCTTATTGATGTGAGTGTAGTCACTTAAATTAGAGATGGAATGGCTAGAGTATTAATAGATACTAGACTATAAATGAATGGGATATCAACCTATGGAATTGGTTCCCACCTTTGAAATACTCAAGGTGGTTGATAAGGAAAAAGACAAAACCTTTGATGCTCCACCAATGAAAAGTATTGACTCAAAAATAGATGAAAGTGATGATTTAGATCCTAAAACTTCACCACCATCCAAGTCTTGCAATGCCAAAAAAAATCCCAATCCACCTCAAGTGAAAACACCTTAAAACTTGTTGTATTTGGCGATGAGCCAAAAATTAAGAGAGAGAAGAAGCCACGAGATCTCCCAAAACAATTTTACCATATACAAAAAAGGAGGTCGTATCATTATTTTGCTTAGTACAAAGAGGAAGACAAACCAACAAACCATTGAGGGCATGCCATAGGTAAAAAAGGTAAACCTTGTTGAACCATGGGAAACCCCTAAACCAATTTATGTTCTTGAGGATCTTAGTGCAAAATGTGAATAAGGGCTTATCAATTTACTAAAGGAGTGTTAACACTATATTTGGGAATTTCCATGCACTTTGGGAACCCTCAATACCTTTATTATTTGACCACATGGTCAAATTTTATTGTTTTACGCATAAAGGTGTAGTCTACCCTAAATACTATATAAGCTACCTTCCCAAATCCCACTTTCAAATATGGATCAAGATTTAGCCACGTGGTCAAATATTTTATCACTTATTTAAAATTGGGACTTGAGAAATTCCCGAATTCTCTAATATGGTGTTTGTTGCGACGTGTTCTTTTGGAATTACTTAGACCTCAAGGGTATATCATTCCAAGTACTATCACATTTACTACCCCTTTAAACTGGGATGAAAAGGCTACTAAACAATGACCCTATCCCATGAATCCTTGCTATGCACACCACATTTGAGAAAAGCTAGAAAAACTATAAAGGGTAAGATTCATTTATGTGATTGAGCATATAGACTTAGTATCACCCATCATCATTATACTCAATAAAAAAAGAAATATTCGAGTATGTATAAACTACAAGAAACTAAATACTACAACCAAATGACACTATTATTCATCATTATACATGGATCATATGACAAAACATATATCAAGGAAGATTACAACATCTTGGATGATGTTTTGGGTTATAACCCTACCTTGATGATTAGGTTGCCTTTGCCATTGTATGGGGAGTATTCACCTACATTGTCATGCCATTTGGCTTCACTAATGCATCCGCCACTTTTAAATGACTTATATGAACTATCTTCAAGGATATGTTGAGATGATGGCTTGAGGTATTTATGGAAAGCATCTGTGTCCACTCCAATTAGGAGACTCTAGTTGAGAGGAACACCTCAAAAAGCTTTGATTAGTATTTAAGTGATATCAATAATACCACTCTCCTTAAATCCTTTGAAGTGCCAATTTTGGATTAAACACAATATCATTTTGAGTCATGTGGTATCGTAAAATGGTTTGTTAATGGATACAACTAAGATCAAGGCAATAATGGATCCCACCACCCACTAGCCACAAAGGCATTGAATGTTTCCTTGGACATATTGGATAGTATTGTTGCTTTGTGTTGGACTATGTTTCCATAGTGCAATATCTTTATAAGCTATTAATTATTTAGGAATGGATGGATGAATGCCAAGCTTTGTATGAAGCTCTTAAAAAGGCTTCCATGATGACAGCACCAATTTTATGAACCCCAAATTGGACAATTACTTTCCATGTGCATATCAATGCTTTCAAAATTGTATTTGGAGTTGTTTTCTTACAACTAATGAGCATAATATGGATTTCCTTATGATCTTTGCTAGCAGATAACTCATTGAAGTAGAAATGAAATAGTTCACAACATAACGAGAAGGATTAGCAATGATGTATATTGTCAATAAGTTTTGTCACTACTTGTTGGATATGCCATTCACATTTTTTGTAGACTATCGAGCACTCGTCTATTTGGTTATAAGCCATGTCCTTAAGTCCACATTGCTAGATGACTTCTATTGTACTAGAATTTAACTTTTCTATAGTTGTATAGAAGGGAAAGCAACACTTTATTGTCGATTACATGTCATGTAGCATTAGTAGTGAGGAGGCAATTGAGGTTGATGATAATATCCTTGAAACCCATTTGTTTACATTCAACAAGAAGCCCAAATATTTAAGGTAGACCTCACATCCCATTGGACAAATGATATCATTCACATTTTGAATATGGCCCATCAGAGAGACCACTTGAAAAGGTGCATTTCACCACCTCCTAATCAAGACCTAATCTTATCACACAATTACCAATCAACTCTATTGGCTAGGGTGGCAAGACGGTCTTCTTCAAAGATACATATGTGAGAACAAAATTGAGGGTGTGCTATAAAAAGCATATAAAGGAATTGTAAGAGGATCCTTTGATACAAACACCAGAGTAAAAATTTACACTCCCAAAACACTTCAATTACTATCAATGAACCAAACTTTCAATCAAAAAAGATAAAATGGAGCTTTGCTTGAGGAGGGGGGAGTCACTCAAAACTATGTAATCATAATGTGGATTCAAAAGAAGGGATGTTTACAATACTATTCTTACATAGTTTTCATATACAAAAGGGTGCCATAAAAATGGTTTGTTTATATATTGAATAGAAAGAGGTGGGTTTATTTAAGAAAATTTCATAGATAATAGTATGTTTAAATAGGGATTTAATGCACTTTGATATAAACACCATAGTAAAAAAAAATTATATATTTTTAGAATACTACGATGAGTATCAATGAAGTAAGCCTCCAATAAAAAATATCTTAAATAGAGTTGTCCCCTGTACTCATGGATGGGCAAGGCCAAGGGGCCATGAGAGAGAGAGAGACACTAAGAAGTATGTAAACATATCACATGGATTCAAAAGAAGGGCTATTTAAATACCATTAAACACATTTTCACATACGAAAGGGTGCCATAAAAAGGGGTTGCTTATAGATTGAATAGAAAAGGGGTGTGTTTTATTTAAGGAAAATTCATAAAAAATAGGTCTTAAGTGCACATGATAGAGAGTAATTACATATAGTGAATCCCCTTAGCCTTTATAGTTGGATGTTGACCCTTCAAGAAGTGGAGAACAAACTTTATGGAGCCCATTAGCCGTGTTTCCTAGTACTCTCAAGCATGCTACATTATTATGGTCACCAACTATATCACTAAGTGGGTAGAGGCGAGGGCCATAAGGAAGAATCATATCAAAACCATGGAAAAATTCTTGTGGGTGCAAATCATCTCATGATTTGTTGCTTGATTGAGATTGTCAACAATGACCAAGGAACTTATTCACAACTGATGTTATCAAAAAACTTTTGTTCACATTATTGGTCTAGCATTACAAGTCTAGTCCTTATTGTCAATAAAACAAATAGCCAAGTAGAAGCACTAATAAAATCCTTGTTAATATCCTAGCAAAAAATATATTATCCCTCCAATGGAGCTAGGATAATAAGCTCATGGCTGCACTTTGGGCTTATCACATAGCTTGCAAGATGACTATGGGCAAAATGTCTCTCTTTAGGTTGACTTTTGGAAATAATGCAATTATGCTAGTCGAGTTTATTATTCCGAGTCTATACATTGCAATACAAGAATACTAGGAATGTATGATGCTTGATGGAAATATGTTTACTTGGAACTCATCCCCTATTTGTAGAGAAAGACTAACAAAAGGCCTAGTTTAATAAACATGCTAAAAAATGATCATTTAGGAAAGGTGACCTAGTTTTATAGATGCACTAAACAATTTTTGAGATATTGGACCATACCGTGTTTGTGTTATTAGCATGATAGGCAATATTGAGTCAAAAAGTTTGTATAGGTAGAATATTGGCCACTTTCATGGCAATCATATTAAATAGAACTACCTTCTAGGGCACTACTTACATGACTCACCCATGAAGGAAACCAATATCCTCGTGTGATCCATTATGGTGTGAGAGATTAAACTTGATACAAAAAAATGGAGTGATACACACAATGCAATGGTCAATAGTCAATGAGTCTTCTTCCCAAACACTTCAATGCTAGAGTAGCCATGTTAATAATATTGGATTATAGGATGACATTATAACTCCACCTATTTACCTCTACATCCTATTGACTACAACTAAGGATGTAGTTACTAATGTGCTCATTGAAAAATGTATTGATGATAACACCCTTTCTTATTGTTATTAGCAAGAATTGGGTCAACTGCCACTACAATCCACTAGTGTTAAACTACAACCCTATGAAGGCCCAATCATATTCACTACTAGGCAAGCACAAAGTACAATTGAAAATAGAAAATAAAACCATTCCAATCTCCTTTTAGATTCTAATAAGTAGAGAATAAGGTGTTGGAATGAAAATATTGTTAGGCCATAAGAATTAACACCTCTCACAAAAAGCCTTATAGTACATTGCTACCCTCAATTGATCTACCTACCATTTATGAACTTATTGTGCCTCCCTTCTTCTAGATTGACCACAAACCACTCCCCTAGCCATTTAAAGGAGAGTTGCTATTAACGCTTGATGTATGAAATGGTGAAAGAATTGACCCAATAAACCAAGCATACCCCCCTAGAATGTTTCTTATAGCTAGACTCCACCTTTGACTCCATTTCAAATCCTTTCTCACCATGATAGATCTAGGTCTAACTAATAATGATATGACTGTGCTTTTATCCTAGTGGCATCCCACATGAGAAGAGCATGAGAACCTATATTGTAAGAGTATTCCTATCCAACCAAGAGCAAATCTTGTGTGAACTTTCTAAATACCACTTGTAAAAATGCCACATCCTTCCAATGCTATTAAGGAACCATCCAAGGTAGAGTAGCTTTAAAAATGTTGTATTTCCTCTAGTCACTTTGCACAAAGTCCATACCAATAGTGCCTCAAAGTGGCAACTAAAGACTACAACCTTTTTACATTGGTTGAGAAATGTCATGTAGCTATTTTATTAAGTAATGATCCCACATACTCTGAATCAACATCCTTGAGATCTATTCTTGAGTCCTGCAAAGTCAATGTACCAAAAAAATTTACTCCATCTATCACCCATTACTAGACAAGACCTTGATTGAAGAGGAGCTTCACATTGCCAGTTAGTTTTAATAGACCCCTGTTTGTTAGTGACATTACATCCTACTTTGTGTGCTTTTATGGTTGAATTGATAGAATTGGATACCCTTGCCAAGCTCGCATGGAATTCAAATTCATATGAGTGGAAAATCCCTAAAAATTCTATCTCACATAAATAAGATCATTCTTAATGTAAATATTAATAAGATTGTGACATTTATCATAAAATAAACTCCAAAAATCCACACACACTCCACTTGACTTTGCAAGCTTGAAAGCTTGTATTCTTTTAAGGGGAGAAAGCTTCAAGCTATTCTCTTGTGTTGTAATGCATGGATCTAGAGTATGGCAACGGGGTGGATAATGGATGTAAACAAGACTAATGAAGACATAGACATGATAACTGTTTATTACAAATGTGAATTAGGTTCCAAGATTGAGACTTGGACTCATAAAGAAAATCTTGTGTATGTAGACAATGACACAGACACTTGAGTGAAAGGAAAAAAGTACTATGCCATTGCATTTATTAAAATGAAAGGCAAGTTTAATGCTTTTTATAGGCTTTAGGATAGGTAGCAGTTTCCACTACCACTATGCTTATGGGATTGAGCAAGCATGCATATCCTTAGCCCAAGTGCTCCACACAAAGGGGCTACACTAGGTGTGATTTCCTAACTCTCAACATCTTGTATCCAAATCCTCCTTATAAGAAAATTGACTATCATGAAGACATAACCTATCCACAATCACTTTTTGTGGTAAAAAGGTTAATCAAATAAATAAAAAATAAGTGAATTATTCTTTATTCTATCTTTGATAGATAATTCTAATGATTATATTATTTTTGAAAATGCTAGCCCCACAATCCCTTTTCCCTCCAATGTTACCCATATCTTGCGCAACACAAATAAAAGGCCCACTCAATGAGGACAAATTGCTATTCACTATGTAGAGTAGATACTAGATTTTGATATACAGGTAAGCATGTGGGGAGTAGGATTGCTATAGTTCTAAATCCTGATCAACTTGGAAAGCTTGGTCATCAACACATACCAGACCACAAAAGAGTTGATGGTCAAATGTGGCTTGGCTAACTACATCCGAGCCATGACAACCAATGTCCCACTTCATGACATGTTTCTCTCTCGTTAGAAACTACCACCGAAACACAAGATCGAGTAGATTCTCCTATGCCCTAAAATAGGATAATTGGTTTGTGGAGAGGATAGTGAATTTTAAGTTGGCCTAAAGTTGATAGAAGAAACATTTGGAATAAGGATTGAGGTTGATAAATATAATATAACATTAGAAACACCTTAGGTCACATAGAGTTGGAATGACATTGTGATAAAGAGTGAAGGAATGTTGTCACATGTCATTATTGATGAAGAACATTGAGTCATGACACATGTAATTCACAACCACGTCTTTACATACAACAAGGCTACCATTATCCAAACTAGAATCCCAAAATGGTTGTTTGAAGACATCATAATAGGAAAAATTATCAATGAAGACTTGAATGTCCTCTATCTAGAGTGTGTGATAGAATATTTAACAAAGACTCACAAGGTTTTTCTTGAAGGATCAAAATTTGAAGTTAATTTGCACAAAGACATGTAATAGCATTGTCAGTTATGGCAAGACATTGACTCATATAATAACAATTAAAATGGGTATTCCTTTACAAGACATCTTGCTATCAGTGTACATGTCCCAACAAAAGCTACCAAAGGATGACATAGGATAACATAGCACCCAAGAGAAAGAGAAGAGACACAAAGAAAGTAAAAAATACAAACCCTATTGATGAGCTAGAAAAGCAAAAGAATAAACAAAGGGAAGAGGCTAAGCTAAGCTCATCATCATCAGGAGAGTCTAATGAGGGGGTGATAGAAAAGAAATATATGATAATTAGAGTTGCCAAAAAGAAATTTAAAAAAGAGTGGAATAAATTAGGGGTATAAATGAAGCAGAGTTAGAAGAACATGAGTGAGCAATTAGGGATTCCGTTGAGGAGGTATTGCCCAAGAAAAATCAATCCCTCTCTTGGCATTTAGCATAGATTTTGGTAGAAAAAGGAGAGTCATTCAAGGGAAAATAAAAAGTGATAGATGAGTCACATTTATTTGAGTTAATAAACCTAAGTGAGCTAATGCCTTAGTTAGATAGCATGAAGATCCAAATCAATAAGCTCACAAAGTCCAAAGAAACCACAAGACTAAATCAAGAAAACAAACCATGCTCAAAGGACTTGTCCAAGAGCACCCATGAACCATTTATAGAAGACTAGACTGCAACACATAGAGTGGGAACTTTGGAGTGGCTATATGAGGAGCTTAAGAGAGACAAAGATGAAGCCATAATAGCAAGGTATGATCTTCAAAAGATGTTGGATGAAAATCAAGAAGCATATAGGAAATTCTTGGGTGAAGCTAGAGATCAAGTGCAAGACCTCTAAAATCAAATTAAGAAAAAGGATCCACAGTTTAAAAAAGAGATTTTGAGCTCCACAAGAAAGATAAAAAACTCAAGGTTAAGGAGAAATACATGAAAAATGAAAGAAATTGGTTGACATGAGCCAAAATATAATAGAGAGCTCCCTCTAGTTAGCTCAAGAAAAAGAAAAAATGAACTTACATGAAAAACAAACAAAAGGGCCAGTGGAAAGTTTCATACATAGGGTTATAAGAAATAATTGCTACTAGTTTGACAAGGGTTGCTAGCCAAGTAGAAAGTAATACACAAATATTATATGAAGCAACTCTGATGAAGCTATTCAATGACCTAGGCATAACACTATGTAGTGATAGCCAATGTAAGGTACAGTTGGAAGCTTATAAATTTATCATGGTCAATAAGCATGAGGTATTTAAAGTGGTATCATGGTTATAATAAATATTTTCTACTAGTTGTCAAAGGGTTGACGGCCAAGTAGAAAGTGAGACACAAATATTATATGAAACAACTTTGATGAAGCTATTCAATGACCTAGGCACAACACTATATAGTGATAGCCACTGTAAGGTATAGTTGGAAGCTTATAAATTTATCATGGTCAAGAAGAATGAGGTATTTAAAGTAGTATTATTGGCCCAAAATCCACATTCAAATGATATTCAAGAGATTAGGGCTCTAGGGTTGATCTCAAGTGCCTTATAAAACATGAGCAGATCAAAGAGATTAACCTAATGAATGAGGAATTGACCAAGGAATACATACTCTACCACCTAAGAAAGAAAGCATATGAGAAACATGACTTGAAGGCAGTGTCTCCTATAAATTGATAGACCCCTGCAACCTCCTCCATCACCCTAGAACAACCCAAGTCATGACACCCTCTGATGATATACTCAAAATTTGTCACAGGGGAGTCAGGAAAGCACTCAATGGAAAATGAGAAAGACCCAAAGAAAAAGGAGGTATACAAAGCTATGATAGAAAGTTTAAGAGCTCGATTGTAGAAGGTAAGAAAGAATCCTATCTCCCCTCAACTCCTACCACATGAAGAGGAAGATAATCCATAGGAGGCTATAAAGAGATACAAAGAGAAGTAGGAATCTAGCACTGTAATAGTGTTTGCTCTTAAATTTAATGAGAAAATAGGTTCAAAAGACTACTTCCCTTATGCACAATATAACTTCTCATATGGATAGCTAAAGACATTGTGATGAAGTGGCTAGAACCCCTAGATATCACAATCTGTTGGAAATGATCTGGAGTACAAGGAAATAAGGGTAGATAACTAAAATTGAAGCATAGAGAAGCATGACCAAGTCTACCAAAATGGCAATATCATATCCTTAAAGTAATAAGAGGGCTTGGGAAATCCTTTGTTACTTGTTGCAAGAAGAAGAAGAATGGGCAGATCTATCTATTGCCCTTACCCATGATGGTATGGCAAGGAGCATGAATATGATAGATACAACTTCTCAAAGATTCACAATGTAAGAGCCACCCACATTGACAAAACCTACATATTCTAGCCTATAAACCTATTTTGCCCTCTTTTTGGAATTTTGTAAAAGAGCTTAACAATTGTCTTTACCCCTCCTTCATCCACCCTTGCAATTATCTCAGGCTCCTCATCAAGATACTATATACATAACATGATGATAGGTTATGGAGACGAGCTTCTATCATTATTCTTTGATATAAATGTAGGCACATTGATCGAGTGGAAACGGTTCTAGCTTCACCTTCAAGCCATACTACTACCAACATTCTATGCATAATTACTCGAAGACATGGTGGATAGTAGGTTTGCCATGTGCACCCATCCCTTCTATTCAAAGCTATCATTGTAAGTGCATGAATCAGTTAAGGAGTTCCCTCAACAAGAGATGCCTTTAGCATGTACTTAGGCCACTTCTTAAGTGATGTACCTCCTCTAACATAATCACTTGTATTTATATTATGTATTATATTTTTTTAAAAATAAAGAAGAGAACCTATATGCATGCTCTCCCCCTCCCTCCCCCCTTCTCTCTCTTGTTATTTCTATTTCTTTCTTTTCTTCTTTCTTTCTCGCTATCTCTATATTCATAGATTTGTAGAAGTTGTAGCATCACCCTCGTTACTTTGAGATTTCTCTTTGAAATTATTTTGTGTGGGATTGTCAAGATTGTGGGAGAGAAGGAAGGAGTCTCACTTGTAGCTTTCTCACTTACACAATGGGGGAATACACACAAAGGTGGAGGCTGAAAACAGTTTTTCTCTTCTTAGTTGTGTAAGCCAAAAGAACTCTAATATAAAGAAATAGAAGAACCCTATATATGGGTCTCAAACCAAACTCAACTAACTAAGGTGGCATACTAACTGAACCATGAACTAGAGTAGATAAGGATAGCTGTCATTTAGCTATTATTCATGGGCACATTAGGGGAGTTTTGAGGTCTCGAAAATGCCTTTTAGGATGTGGAGAGAGAGTGCTCTAGACCAATAAGAGCAAAGCCTCCGTAACGAAACTTCTATTTTTTAAAAAATAAAAAATCATTTTACAAAAATATATAAATATGATAATATTACAAATTTGTATTTTTATTATGTATTTTTAGTCTCTTATATTCGTGATTATGACATCTTTTGCATTAATGGCATAGAGTCTCGGCTACTTTTATTTAATGATGTTTCTAGATTAATGATAATGACTGATGTAATCAAAATTCAAATTGGTGAAAAGCATGGCGCTCAGTTTTTTCCCTCCTTTCTTTTATTCCTCTATTGTTTTTCCCTTCGTTATGGTAGCCTAGTCCTCTGTGTGTGTGTGTGTGTGTGTGTGTGTGTGTGTGTGTGTGTGTGTGTGTGTATCTCTCTCTTCTACCATGGATACAGAAATTCGACCTTCAACAAGGTGTCCAAGCTCCCAAATCACATCCATATCAGTGTTTAACTCATTCCAAACTGATGGAAGATGGATTCCTACTATCATTAGCAAAGGTAGTTGGATCACCATGCAACAAGCAAAACGTGGAAAAAGGCAAAGACATGAGAGCTCGTTTATCTCTTCTTGGAAGGGCAGAATCCGAGATTTTAAGCTTGGAGCAAATAAGAATAGCATCAAAGAGGTACTAGTGCAACATGTGTTCATGCATAGAGAGTTGTGTTTGAAACCTGGATCTTCAAAGCTTCCAATGCATAGACCAAATTGTAAGAATTTGATTCTTAAAGTTTTTCCTTTCTTAAATATGGTTTAGGTTTTTCCATTATAATATTCGTTTGTCTTATAGATGTCTATCCCTCTAATCTTGAGGAAATTCAACCAGTGGAATCTATTATTGATGTTATTGATGTTATATATAGTTCAATTGGAGAAGAAATGTATAGAGGCAGAAAGAAGACAGAGCTTGCAGAGAATGAAATATTCTTTTATGACCATTCTTATGTTATTCCTATGCGGCATTACCAATGGGGATCAATAAAACTCCTTCCTTTGCCAGATTTTTCAAGCTTTGAGTGGCCTTTGCCAAGTCCAGCCTACTAGTGAGGGCTATAGATGTAAGATATTTTCTGAGATCCAGAAAGCACTAAAATCTAATATCTCAAGTAGACTAAGCAAAGTTACTTTATTTATTCCTATTAATATATTTATTGATTTCTTCTCTAATATGGAGATAAGAATAACAAAAACCATGCTTTCAGTGAAGAGACTAACATATGATCATATCATACAATTTGTTGATGAAGGATGGGATACAAGGACATAAGGAAAATTTATATGTAAGATAGATCAAGACTCTATAGCTTGTAAATATATGATTGCTACTCAAAATTTTATCCCTAGCTTTTACTATAGTCGATGGCATTTTGTTGGTAGTAGTCTAGTTGCTTTAGACCAGAATCTTAATGATTTCAGCAAGGATCCTATAGTGGATCTTGATATTTGGTTCAATGAGGATATCATTGCAATCTTAAATATCAGAAAATCATGTACGCTACATCAAGTGAGGATAGATTTACAAAATGAAGACATTGAACTACCATGCTCCTTTGTATTCCAACTTGACAAGAAACGAGTAAGTTTTCACATCATATTATATCTACTTAGATGTATATCAAGATCTCACTTTCTAACTAACAAACATTTGTAATTTATTTTTTGTAGATATCGAAAAGGAGAGAAAATAATATACACTGCAATGACATTCAAGAAAAGATATCTTTACTATCAATATAAAATATATGTACAAATTTTGTAGCAGATGTCTATCTGCCATCTCTATGAGATATACAAGGGTTGAAGGGCAAATTTCTATATATGAAGGCTTACAAGGCGATATGGCAAAGCTATTTCTTTTTTGGAGAACTATCCTTTCTAGGAGTCCTTTTGCATTTCTTTGATGTCTTGGGTATAGAAGGTGTTGAAGCTATGGATTTGCCTTCCATGGTTATAGGCACCGCATCTCCTTCATGGTGCAAATCCCCACCAATCTCTGTTGTTGGTTGTATACAATTGACCATTATATACTTCAAGAGCTTTGCTCTGATGTACCAAACATGCTCAGATGTATAGCAATCCTTCGAAAACTGTCACACATTTATAGAAAAAAAAGTTTTAGTTCATTATTATTCTTACAATAGACTATATTTTTATCATCAATGGACTATTTGCAATTAATATCTATCTTAAAGTTTAGCATATTTCATATTACCTTTACATGTTTATCATCATTAAGATAAACAAAGTTAACCATTCTTCTAGCATTTGCAATCACCCTCCAGCCCACAAGAATGGCTATCATCCTGATGGGGACACTGCAACCACCAACACAAAGTAAAACTATAAAGAGGACGAATGGTAGTTCATAGAGTAAACTCATGTTTCAATTATTTTAATGAATAACTTACTACAACTTGTCTATATTGCATTGTTGCAAGCAAATCAGACGGCATAGGGGGTCTTTTCTCTAGCTCTTCAATTAATCTTTTGGCACCTCTGTATATAAAATATGTTGAAATTTAGAGTACTTACAAAAAAAAGAATTGAAATATCAAGGAGCCCTGGGATAATATAACTTACAATTTAGCATTTCCATGGCTTTCTTGTCAAGAATCGCGTGGTGGAGGGGATTGCTCAAGATGCTGCGCCGAACACACACAGAATGCACAAGGAGAAGCTCACTCAAGAGACAAGAAGAGAGATGGAGGCCAAAACGTTTTCTTGCTGATTTCTTCTTCTTCTTCCACACTCTTTACAATATACACAAAGTATAGATAAGATACAACATAAAAGGAAAGTGGCCTACTAAGTCAAACAATGCATAACCGACTACACTAGTCGACTGGCGCTATAACTATGCCAGCTGTAAATAGGTGTAACAACCTGAATATAATAAGTAATGAGTCAGTGGCCATGTGAGAGTCATAATGACCACCAACGTGCTAAGTGTAGACGTGTGGACCCATCTAACTAGGCGGTCCATCATCAATGTCCGCATGTGTTGAGCTTGTCATCTCAACACTCCCCCTCAAGCTCAACTGCATCTCTGCAACTCCAAGTAAGCTTCGAAACTTTTGAAGCTTCTCTGTACCCAATGCCTTCGTGAAGAGGTCAGCTATCTGATCCTGTGTGCTGACATACACCAAGTCAATCTCACCTGCTAGTACCTTCTCTCTCACAAAGTGGTAGTGTACCTCAATATGTTTTGTCCTGGCATGGAACACAGGGTTCCTAGCCAACTGTATACTGCTCATGTTGTCACAATAAATGACAACTGCACCTTCCACCTGCACATCCAAATCAGCCAATAGCTTTTGCAGCCATACTACCTCACATGCTGCAACAGCAGCACCTCTATACTCAGCCTCTGTACTCGACAAAGCAACTGTAGATTGCTTTTTACTGCTCCATGCAACTGCTGCACTACCAAGAGAGAACATGTATCCGCTGGTAGATCTTCTATCAGACATACTACCAGCCCAATCTGCATCTGTGTATCCAAACACCTGTACGTCTGTACCTGCCTCATAGAAAAGTCCATAATGTAATGTGGACTTCACATATCTCAATATGCGTCTGACTGCATCCAAATGTGGCTTTCTAGGTACTTGCATAAACTGACTCACAAGACCAACAGCGTAGCTCAAGTCTGGCCTTGTAATGGTCATGTAGATCAAACTCCCCACTATCCTCCTGAACATAGTAGGGTCTTCTATCTCATCCCCAACATCAGCACTCAGCTTTACATTCTGCTCCAACGGGACTGAAAGTGGTTTGCATGCAGTCATACCATACTTGGACAACATATCCAAGCCATACTGTCTTTGGGACAGCCATATACCATCATCACATCTGATCACCTCAATGCCAAGGAAGTACCTTAGCTCACCTAAATCCTTCATCTCAAACTTCATCTTCAAACAGCCCTTGACTTCAGCAATTCCACTATCACTATCACCTGTAATAATCAAGTCATCCACATAGATGACTATGATGACCAAACCTGCATCTCCCTTTCTCACATAAAGTGAGTGATTAGCATCAGAAACATAAAAGCCAATATTGACAAGATACTCTCTAATCTTGTCAGACCATGCTCTAGGTGCCTGCTTGAGCCCATAAAGTGCCTTCTTCAACCTGCACACATAGGTGGGATGCTCTAAATCTTCATAACCTGCTGGCTGATCCATATACACTTCTTCCTGCAAATCACCATGCAAGAAGGCATTCTTTACATCCATTTGCTGCAACCTCCAACCTTTGGCTGCTGCCAAAGCAATCACACATCTGACAGTTGCCATCCTAGCAACTGGACTGAAGGTCTCATCATAATCTATGCCATATGTCTGGGCATAGCCTTTTGCAACCAGCCTAGCTTTGTACCTGCTAATAGAACCATCTGCATTGTGCTTAATCTTATAAACCCACTTACATCCAATAGCTTTCTTTCCCTTTGGCAATGATACTAGATCCCAAGTCTTATTGGCCTCTAATGCAGCCATCTCCTCATCCATTGCTGCATCCCAATGAGCATGACCAACAGCCTCCTCAAAACATGTGGGCTCAATATCCTCAACTAGTTTCACCATATAAGCATAATGGTGAGCTGCATAACCTTCAAAACCAAATCTTTTAACAGGGTATCTCACCCTGCTAGACCTGCGTACCACTGGATCACTCAATGGAGTCTTTGCATTAACGCGTGCTCTCTGCACACCTGGAGTCCTCACTGAAGGAATGCCAAGCTCATCATCCAAGCTCTCTGAGCCACTGGAGTCTCCATCAAGAACCACATCAATGCCTTCTGACACTTTATTCTTTCCTTTGTCTTTACCTGTAGTGCTACTAGATGCACCCGAAGATGTAGAGGTACTCCTTAGTCTCCCAGACCAAGGACTACCAGATGATGTCTCTGGTCCACTAAGAGTCCGTGATTCTTGCCTTTCAGCCTGCACATGAGTGTCATGATCATCATCAACATCCAATGCATCACCACTAGATGCATACCAACTGCTCATTTCATCAAAGATGACATCCCTGCTCACTCTGAACTTACATGTGACAGGGTTGTAACAGCGATACCCTTTCTGCTCCAAAGAGTATCCAATAAAGACACACTTTTCAGCCTTTGGATCCAGTTTCTTCCGCAACTCATCTGGCACATGAACATACGCAATGCAGCCAAATACTTTCAAGTGTGAAACATCAGGCTTCTTACCTGTAAAACATTCTTCGGGGGTCATACCATGAACTGCAGCTGTGGGAGTTCTGTTCATAATATAAACAGCAGTATGAACAGCCTCAGACCAAAAATGCTTAGGCATGTTCTTTTCAGCCATCAAGGCGCGTGCAACTTCTGCAATATGCCTGTTTTTCCTTTCTGCAACCCCATTTTGCTGCGGGGTATACCTGCATGTGAATTGTCTCTTTATCCCATGAGACCTCAGAAAATCACTGAACTCATTTGAGAGGTACTCTCCCCCTCCATCTGACCTCAAGCACTTTACTTTCAAGCCTGTTTCTCTTTCAACTGCAGCCTTGAAAGTTCCAAAGTGCTCAAAAGCTTCACTCTTTTCCTTCATAAAATATACCCACAGCTTTCTAGAACAATCATCAATTAATGTGACAAAGTATGAACTACCTCCAAGAGATACATTTTGTGTAGGCCCCCAAATGTCTGTATGCACAACATCAAGGATATTCCTGCTTACATCTCTGTCATGTGAAAAAGGTTGTCTTGCCTGCTTACCAAACTGACACGCTTCACATACCTTCTGAAATTCTGCAACTTTAAATGTAGGCAAACCTGTGACCAACCCTTTGGACTGCATTAATTTCAGCCTTTGTACATTTGCATGTCCAATGCGTTTGTGCCAAATTTCAATGTCTGCAACAACACCTTTTCCTTTGGCATACATAGCAGCATTCATAGTAGGAATTCCAGCATCTAGAGTGAACATACGTCCAACTCTACTTCCCTTTGCTACCAATCTGCACTTGTCATTGAAGTCTTCTACAAAGCAGCCCTTTGCATTAAATCTGACTTGCAGCCCTTGCTCTACCATTTGACCGACTGACACCAAGTTCTTTGTAATAGATGGCACATGCAATACATCTGAGAGACTCTTTGTCTTACCATCATGCAAGGACAAGGGAACTTTTCCAATGTGTGAGATTGGGTGGCATGAGTCATCACCCGTCTGCACATAACCTGCATTCTGCAAATCCTGCATCTCTCCAAACCATTCTGCATGGCTGGTCATATGATTGGATGCACCACTGCGGATATCATCTCTCTTAGCATAACATTGGGCTGCAATATGACCTGTTTTGCCACAGTAGTGGCACACAATACCAGAGTTGTTAGAACCTCTGTTCTGCCATCCACCTCTTCCTCTAAAGCTCCCCCTGCCTCTAAAGTTACCATGACCTCCTGAAACCTGCATATCGCCAAATTGCTGATTCAATCTGTTTTGCTGGTTGTCACTTCCACGGCCTGTACCACGGCCTCTTGAAGAGAACCTCCCACGTCCCCTTCCAGAACTGGAGTAGAAAGCCTGGACCTGTTCACCACTTCTTTCAGATGTCTCACTCTGCATGTTGATTTCTTCAGTGATCATTAGAGAGACCAACTCATCGAAATCTGGAAATGGCTTTCTAACATATACAGAAGTTACAAAAGACTTCCAAGCCTTTTCATTGTTAAGTCCACCCAAGGTAGACGACACCAAATCATCATCATCGGGCATTGCATCAATCGCTGCCAATGCATCTGCAATGCTTCTTACCTTCAGTGCATACTCATTTATAGACATCTTCCCTTTCTTTAATGTATTCAACTCTTGCTTGAGTTGAATCTTTCGTGCCTTTGTATTTACAGAAAACATACTTTCAAGTATGGTCCAAGCTGCATATGAATTCTCTGCATTTCTAATGTGTCCCAGCATATTATTGTCAATTACTGCAGACAACCAATACATGACCTTCTTGTCTTTTGCATTCCATTCCTTTCGTGCCTTTGTCTCTTCCGCAGTTGGAGGATCACTCACCTCTGGCTCCTTTTCTTCACCTGAAACAAACTCGTAGAGGCCTTTTCCAATAAGGAAGTTCGTGACACGGAACTTCCATGAAGGGTAGTTGTTCTTGTCGAGCTTCTCAATGATGGGGCTTCCACTGTTCTCTGCCATTATCACAAGAATAATACCAAACAGCAAGCAAATCTTCTACTACCCTTGACCTGTAGTGCACAGCAATACACCAGACAGCCTTTTTAACTGTCTGCTCAACAATACATGCAATCTGCAACCTGTTTGCAGATAAACCTTGTGTTTACTCACTGGTAAACACCTTTGAACTTACAGATCTGAAATCTGTAACCTGCGCACCCACTTTCGGTCAATACAGTCGAAGTCACAGCGTATCCTGAAACTGCTGTCTGCAACCTTGCGACTCTAAAACGGGCCCTGAAACGGCCTCAGATGCCCAAAATACCTGCGGGAAAGCCCTGAAGGGCTAATCTGCAGAATACACAGCGCTCTTCGTGCACACCAAATCTCACTGCAATCTGAGATTTTTGCTCTGCCCTGCTTCCGGTGCCTCCACAAGCACTATCCAAGAGAAAGAGTTGAAGGATGGGAGAGCTTCTTACCCGTGGCTTGCTTGCTCGAACCTTGCTTCTTCTCCTTTGCTTCAACCTTCGAAATCAGCCTCTCTTAATGGCGCGGCTCTGATACCATGTCAAGAATCGCGTGGTGGAGGGGATTGCTCAAGATGCTGCGCCGAACACACACAGAATGCACAAGGAGAAGCTCACTCCAGAGACAAGAAGAGAGATGGAGGCCAAAACGTTTTCTTGCTGATTTCTTCTTCTTCTTCCACACTCTTTACAATGTACACAAAGTATAGATAAGATACAACATAAAAGGAAAGTGGCCTACTAAGTCAAACAATGCATAACCGACTACACTAGTCGACTGGCGCTATAACTATGCCAGCTGTAAATAGGTGTAACAACCTGAATATAATAAGTAATGAGTCAGTGGCCATGTGAGAGTCATAATGACCACCAACGTGCTAAGTGTAGACGTGTGGACCCATCTAACCAGGCGGTCCATCATCAATGTCCGCATGTGTTGAGCTTGTCATCTCAACATTTCTTTCATAGAGTTGATTAAAAAGCATTGCTTATCCACAAGGTCTATTGCAATCAAGCTCCAATGAGAACTAAAAGTAATCATATCTCAACAAATTAGTAGGATAAAATCTCAAAAACTCTAATAGAATATTGAATCACTTACTTTTTATTATATTGAATTATAAGGAGCTCCAAAGTATCGAAGTCAATCAAATTGAGCCAGTGCTCAATAAAACTTGTATCAAGCTCATTCCTCATAAAGAATGAGATAGATGGATCAAGAACCTCAATTTTTTGTTGTATATCCAAAGGAAACTCATGCATTATACACTTAGAAAAGGCATAGAAATAGTGAGTATAAACAAGAAAAATCTTATTGTTAAAAAAATATCAAAAAGTATAAGTAATTATGGATGGACATACCTTAGGCCAACAAGAATAATACTGTCATTTACTTCTCTTCTTTTATCCTTAAGAATCTGAACACATGCAGCATCAAAGGAGATAACCTCAGTTCTTTTGCCTAAGTCACCAGGTAAGAAACAAAACACACTGAATCCTTTTGGATTAGGTGCTTCAAGAAGGGTAGCTAGCTCATTTTCAAAGGACTCTAGTTGCTCTGTTTCCCTTTCTTCAACCCTTTGCCTCCTATACTCTCTCCATTTATTTGCTTGTTCCTCTTTAGCTTTCTCCTCTTTTTCATGTTGCCTTGTATCCTTCTCATGGGTGACATCCTCAACCCTGAGACTAGAATTATCTTTCTTTCTCCTAGTTGGGGGCACATTAAGGATATTAAATGTCTTCATATCAGTGAGGGGAATTGGCTCAAGGACCTTTGAAAATCTATATCTTAGCCTCCTAAGAATTACCATGTCCTTGTCCATGAGTGTGAGCCTATGAGCATGAGCAGCACAAATGTAGGCATCTTGAAAAAACTCAACTAAAAAATCCTCTGTGGCTTCTTGTATACAATTAAGAGCTGTTCTTGTCCATCTGAAACTATCCAAACTATATCTGTCACAAATTTCCCTGACAAGCCTCTGAAAAGACAACTTTGGAATTGCATTGTCAAGAGCATTTACTGCCTTCCTAATCTCCCTTAGGCACCTGACATTTTGAGAAAACTTTCTCCTTGGCTGCAAGTTTTCAATGCTTCAAGATATTTTTTTACTACATCGAGGTACTAATGCTTTGTGTCGAGCTTTGCACCAATTGTAGCCCTCATGTTACAGATTGTTTCTATATCAGCACTTGATGTAGAATGGGTGGTTGAGGAGATATTTGAGATGGATCTAAAATCTTTCTTAGTTAGAAACTCTACTGCATGCCCTAAAAATATGTCTACACGAGAGTGTGTAGGTTGGTCACAAGCAATACTAACTGCATCTATGTAAAGAGATAGATTTTTAGTTAAGTGTTTCCCTTTGACTACCTTGCTTGGCCCATTTTTCAATCTTCTCTTCTCCGATTTCCTATTTAGTTTGTTCTCTTGTAGTGTAGTATCATCGTGACTACACCCTTCACAAAATTGGCCCATGCCACAAGACTAAGGCTATCATCTAATCCTCTTTATTTTTGCCATATAAATCCACATGCAAAATGCAAGCTAACTTCATTGTTTAGAGGTTCTCCCTAACACACCTTATGGTATAAAATAGCACACTCCTAGTAGAATTCTAGCATTAAGCCCCTCAAGTAAACCTTCTCCCTTTGATGTTGTTTATGTAGCCAGATTATTTAAAACAAAATCTCGTTTGAATTTGTAATACTACTCCTAGTGTTGATCACCTCCCTACAAAAAAGCATATATAAAAACAAGTATGCAATTAGATAAAAAATTAAACATGTTGCAAAAGAGTGAAAATTTCATTTTTCTAGTTTATGCAACACTAGAGTTGTAAAGAAGCTAATTCCCACAATAGGCAATTAACTACACCTTTTGTGGTTTAGTGTATGATTGAGCAAGGTCAATTAATGACTTCAACACTTGGTGAAGATTCCAAGGAGATTTCAATCACATCAATATTTGAAAAAAATGAAAAATAGGAAGCTTGAAGCTTCTTGGCTATAGCTGCCAGAAAACCAAGGTAAATGAGAAGGCAAAGGATCTTCTTGTGCACTTAGGTGTGTAAAGAGGCTGAGGGAAGCAAAAGGATCAGAGATGGCTCTAATACCACGTGGAAAATCAGAGTGAAAGAAAATATTGAAGTGTGTACAAGATGGAGAGAAGAGCTCTTATAGTAGTCATAGGCATCCTTACGCAGTGTAGACCACTAGTAATCTATGAGCAGAGCCTTTTTGGATGTCACTTCTCCCACAGAGTATCTGCCATAGTGATTGTCATGGCATTCTTTCATCACAATTCCAATCTCATCTCCCACAACACATCTTTATAGCACTTTATCTTTGCCTTGGTTGTACAATGTGCCACTTGGTAGAGTGTAGGAGGCTGATTCCAACAAAAGCTTCTTCTTCTATCTCCTCGAGATGCCTGGGGATACTGTTGTGTAGCCAAGCGGCTAGCAATGTGTGCATACCATGAGTTTACTATTTAGACAAAAAAAAGAGAATCATTAGGGAGGTCCAAATCATCTTGCTCCTCTTCTTCAATTTGACGGATCCATGAGAGATGATCGGCCAAAATATGGGAGCAATTGGGCTTGGTAAAACCACTTCAAAATCAAACTCTTGAAACAAGAGTAACCACCTCATCATTTTTCCTTCTACATTGGCTTTATTCATCAAGAAGGAGAGTGTCTCATGATCCATGTAAAACTTGATGTGCGTCAATAGTAGGTAGTGTCAAAAATTCTCCAAGGCATATACCATTGTGAGGTACTCTAACTCAGTCACCATGTAGTTTCTCTCCCAATCAATGGTCTTATTTCTTGCATAGTAGATAGGTTGATCTAGCATGGAGGAGCCTTTTTGGCATAAGATGATGCCTAAGCCTTCTATAGATGCATCAGTATGCACATGAAACCCCTTTGTCTAATTAAGAGGTTGTAGGAAATGTGCGATGAATTGCCTATAATAGCCCACATGGCCAAGAAATCCCCTCAACTGTTTGAGGTTGGTTGATGCTATTAGAGCTAAAATCTTCTCAATCTTGGTAGGGTTTGTTGCTATTCCTTATGTAGAGACAATGTGTCCTAATAAAATGCCTGAAGAGATTTCAAAGATGCATTTTTCGGGGTTAAGAGAGATCCCATACTCCCATCATTGATCAAATCACTACTCTAGGTGTCTCCAATGCTCACAATGTGGACTGAAGTCACATAAATCATCTAGATATACCTCACCAAAGTCATGCAGGTGATTTTGGAATGTGGCCATCATGAATCGCTGAAAGGTAGAATGGGTGTTACAAAATCCAAACGACAACACTCTACAGGTATATGTAACCCATTCTGTTGTAAAGGTTATCTTGGACTAATCTTCTTATGCTTTCTGGACTTGGTTATACCCACTGAATCCATCCAGTAGTAGGGAATAGAGCTCATGTCCATCCAGTATATCCAACAATTGGTCTATGAAAGAGATAGAGAAATGATCCTTCTTTGTCTTAGAGTTCAACTTGCAAAAATCCACACACATTTGTAACTTTTAATTCTTCTTGGATACTACCATGATGGGAAAAAACAATTCACTATTGGCCACTAGATAGATGAACTCAGCTTCTAAGAGCTTCAACAACTTAGGTTTCACAAGGCTAAGTAACTTGGATTCATGCACCTCTGTCTTTGACTTATAGGCTTAGAATTGGGCTCGAGGTTGATGTGATGTTGATAAATCATGGGATCAATCCCATAGTGATTCATGCACCTCTATCTTTGACTTATAGGCTTAAGGATATGATGTTGATACACCATGGGATCAATCCCTTTCAGATCTTTATATGACCATGAAAACATATCCAAATTCTCCTTCAATAGGTCATATAGGACCAATGCTCTTCTTCTAGAATGCTAGTATCCACCTTTAGGTGACATTCAATGCCATCTATACCCACAAAAGTTAAATTCTTTTCACCTTCCACTTCTCAAATGAAGGTCATGCGGATTGCTCATGGGTATAGATCTAATTACTTCAAGGAAGATTCTCGTCTAATGCTCCGTTGGAAGTGGCTTCTTTCTTTAATGGTGGCTTGTCTGGCTCTTTGGGATGCTAAACTAGTATTAAGGATGTTTTGTATTTTTTTGGAGAATTAATTACTTCTTGACTTGATAACTCATCTTCTGAGGATGCATCCAAGAGTATCACATAACATGGACCATCTAAGTTTTGTTTGGGCTGTAGGACTGGTGCTTGTTGACAAGGTGCATCATCATTGTCATTTCTCAAGAAGAGTCATTTAGGGAGACAAGAGTCACTGATAAAGGAAGGCTTATTTTACTTAATCCACTTCTTATAAATATTTTACCTATGCTGAGATATATTTATGAGTCCGAAGGATATCATAGTCATTTTGTCCCACAACATGGGATCTTCCACTTTTGTAGCTATGGGACTTCCTCCTGATTGGCATCCTCTTTTGGTTGGAAATCTTCTTCCATGTCACTTTCATTATCTGCATCTTGATTTTTATCATTGTCCTCTTCAGACTCTATCTCTACCTTTGTAGGGGCTTTGTAAGAGAAGAACAAGCTCTCTATTGCATCTTCTACTTCTGCTTCTATATTTACTTGTGCTTTCAAATCTGGCTTTATTGTGCCTATGTAATAGGGAGAACAATACATCCATGCTTCTATCTCACTGTCAGATGTAATTTTAGAAGTCATTTTTGGTTCTAGCAAAAGATATTCACCCATTAACAAGGACTTTGCTTCTTTTGGGAGTTGGCCTATAATACCCGCCGCTGTCATGGATTGTGCCTTTATTTTCTTGGGAAAGATTTTTTTGACAGCCTCTTCATTAGTTGATATACCATCTGTAACTTCATTGGGGGAGTTTGATAAGACTTTGATAGAGGTGGATCCATTATCTTTTTGCGAGCCATACAACTTCACTACCATCTTGTTGGGTCCTTTGCCTAAGGTAGAAGGTCAGAACTCCCTTGAACCAATCCATCTATGCTCTTTCTTCAAAAAGACATGGTCCTCCTACCAATAGAGGATATGAGGTCCCATAAGAATTTGGTTTCACCACTAGGGGTATGTTAGTCACCAATAGTCTATTCCTGCCAAAGTTGTATTCATATATGGAAGAATGCCTAAAGGCTTAATTCTGCTCTAGTCTACTAGTTTTACTCTTTAGAGCAAAAATGGTATCGATGTTATAACCCTATCATAGGTGAGTTTAGAGTGAGTAGGGATGCTATATTTTATGAGATGAGAAATTGGTATGCACCTGTTGGTGATGTATTAGATTATGATAATGATCATGATATCTTTGTGTATAAAAAAAAGCCAGAATCAGGGAGTCTTAGTGGACCAAAAACATCATGTAGTACTACACTTACAATGAGCCCTTGGTCTAGGAGACTAAGGAGTAGCCCCATATCTTTAGGTGGATCTATAAGCATTGCAAGCAAAGACAAAGGAAAGAAGAAAGTGATAGATGGTAATGATGCATCTACTAGTCATTTGGAAATTGATGGAGATTCTAGTGGTTCAGAGAGTTTGGATGATGAGCTTGGTATTCCTTCAGTCAAGACACTAGGTGTACAGAGAGAGCTCATAGTAATGTAAAGGCTCTATTGAGTGATCCAATGGTACGTAGGTCTAGCAGGGTCAAATACCCTATTAAAAGATTTGGTTTTGAAGGTTATGTAGCTCACCATTATGCTTATATGGTGAAACTAGTTAAGGATGTTGAGCCCACTTGTTTTGAAGATGCTGCTAGTCATGCTCATTGGGATGCAGCAATGGATGAGGAGATGGCTGCATTAGAAGCCCAGGGGATCCACTAGGGTTTACCATATGGTACCACATGAGTGTAAGGGAGGGGGTTATTTAAGGGAAGAAAGGTACATTTTATAAGGTAAGGTCCCATAAATTGGGGGTAGATAAGGGGTATTTTCATATATTTCTTGTGTGCAAGTGACGTCTCCTTATTACTACTAGTGAATCCCCCGTGATTAGAAGCCAATAAGACTTGGGATTTAGTATCCTTGCCTAGGGGTAAGAAATCTATTGGCTGTAAGTGGGTTTACAAAGTCAAGCATAATGTAGATGGTTCCGTTATAGTAGGTATAAGGCTAGGCTGGTTGTAAAAGGCTATGCTCAAACATATGGCATAGATTATGAAGAGACATTCAGTCCAGTTTGCTAGGATGGCCAATTGTTAGATGCGTAATTGCTTTGGCAGTGGCCAAAGGTTGGAGTTTGTAGCAAATGGATGTTAAGAATGCCTTCTTGTATGGTGAATTGCAAGAAGTGTATATGGAGCAGCCAGCAGGTTATGAGGATTTAGAGCATCCCACATATGTGTGTAGGTTAAAGAAGGCGCTCTATGGGCTAAAGCAAGCACCTAGAGCATGGTCTAACAAGATTGGAGAGTATCTTTTCAATATTGGATTTTGTATTTTCGATGTTGATCACTCACTTTATGTGAGAAGGGGTGATGCAGGTTTGGTCATCGTAGTGATTTATATGGATGATTTGATTATTACAAGTGACACTCACAATGGGATTGCTGAAGTTAAGGACATCTTGAAGAAGAAGTTTGAGATGAAGGATTTGGGTGAGCTGAGATCATTTCTTGGTATTGAGGTGATCAGATGTGATGATGGTGTATGGATATCCCTGTAATATCCCCCCTCCGTGCTTCCCTTGTGCCTCCCCCATGTGAACCCTGGGGCATGCAGCCCCCCAGGTGGGAGGGGTGGCGACCGCTAGACAGCCGTCTCTCCCTCCCCCATACCACCTCCTCCCTCCCCACTCTATAATGCCCCTTGTGGGGTTGAGGCACAGCGCCCCCCTGCTATGACTACAGCAAGCCCTCCCCCCCTCAGTCTAGACACAGTGCCCCCCCTCCAGCGTCGTTAGCTTGTTGTACGCTGTGATCAACAGGCGCAACCCCCTTGGTCATCATCATCACGTGGAGAGAAGAAGAAGAAGAAGAAGAAGAAGGAGGAGGAGGAGGAGGAGGAGGAGGAGGAGGAGGAGGAGGAGGAGGAGGAGGAGGAGGAGGAGGAGGAGGAGGAGGAGGAGGAGGAGGAGGAGGAGGAGGAGGAGGAGGAGGGAGAGAGAGAAGGAGAAGAGGAAGAGAAGAAGAAGAAGAAGAAGGGAGAGAGAGAAGGAGAAGAGGAAGAGAAGAAGAAGAAGAAGAGGGAGGGAGAGAAGGAGAAGAGGAGAAGAATAAGAAGAGGGAGAGAGAGAAAGGAGAAGAAGAGAAGAGAAGAAAAGAAGAAGAAGAGGGAGAGAGAGAGAAAGAGAAGAGGAGAAGAAGAAAAGGGAGAGAGAGAAAGGAGAAGAGGAGAAGAGAAGAAAAGAAAAGAAGAAGAAGAGGAAGTGAGAGAAAGAAGAAGAAGAAGAGGGAGAAGAAGAAGAAGAAGAAGAAGAAGAAGAAGAAGAAGAAGAAGAAGAAGAGGGAGAGAGAGAAGGAGAAGAAGAGGGAGAGAGAGGAGAAGAAGAAGAAGAGGGAGAGAGAGAGAGAGAGAGGGAGAAGAAGTAAAACAAGAGTGAGAGAGAAAGAGAGAGGGAGAGAAGACAATGAGATGGAGAGGGTGAGATAGAAGGAAAATAGATTGGGGAGAGGGTAAAAGAAGAAGAAGAGTTATGCATGTTTGAAGTCACATTGATTGGCCTTAGATTCCTTGTGAACCCTCGTACCACTTCCTTCTACCAAGGCAAGAGCAGTCAATTTACCTCAAGGGTTGCAAGACCAAGAATGCACAAGGATGGCACCCAAGAGATGAGTTAAAAGGAGCACAAGTGCTAAAGTTGCAAACGGAGCTAGGAACATATCCAATGCAAGCAGCGACATGAATACCATCAACCCTCTGGCAACTATAGCTCATATCCAGGTTATACCAAGATTTAGATTCTTCTCACGCATCTTGAATTCTTAAATAGAGGTAGAATTGCATGCATAAAATGGGTAAAAGTCATCAGTGTTACATTAGATGAGTAATAGGAAAGGAGACTGAAGAGCAAGTAACAATAGATGATGCATTGAAGGAAAATTGCATAAAATATAACAAGAAGCGTATAGATGATTAAGTAACAATAGATGATGCATTTGTCTCCCATCCATAAACGTGAATTAAGTAACAATAGATGATGCATTTGTTTCCCGCCCATAAAATATAACAATAGATGATGCATTCAAGGAAAATTGCATAAAATATAACAAGAATCAAGTTTTTTATGTTAGCCTTGAAATTGTAGGATAAAGTTAAAAGTTGTCTTAGAGAGAAGATGGGCAAGTTAGACCCTAATCCAATGTATCATGAAAAACATAAATGCATGTATTCGCCATTAAAGGGCTTAAGATGGGTTGATCTTCTACCCTAAATAGGTAGCCATAATTAATAAAGGTCAAGGTGAAATCACATAGATCATTAAAAAGATCTAGAAGATAATCGTTAAAGTTGTTCCTTGAGCAACCCTAGATCCCAAGGGGGAGAGTAAACCCTAGGAGGCAGTATATCAATGCTGAAAATGATTTAAGTAGGGATAAGCTAAGTTCCAATGCAACAGTGGATTAAGGGACTTGTTGAGATGGTTTACCATTGATGTTTCTAATGAGGGTTGACCTTGATTAAGATGGAAAAGAGGTTAGTAAGCAGAGAGGTTACTTGCTAGATTAGGAAATGATGCTTTCCTAGTTAAAGGATGTTAGGCTGGTTGTTTCAGCTTGACTGTTTCCGAAAGGATACTTAAGGATTGGTTGTGGTTTTGGATGGATATCCAAGTGATTATATTTTCATGGCGGGAACTGTAAGGATAAATTGCCATGGGGACAAAAGGGATGTTTTCCCTAGTAAATGTTATTAGGCTGGTTGCTTCAACTGTGGATGATTTCCTAAAGGGATAATTAAGGAAGGATGGCACTAGCTACCCCCTCCGAACTGGCAAACCCTAACCAAGGGGATTATGAATCCACACCGGGAATGTGGACTGAACCCGCCTTTGCAAAAGGTCTCTCCATGGAAATTATTTGGCGTAGGAGGGCGTTTGGGTGCCAGGAGGCTCTAGCCATAAATCCCAATGCCTTCGGACCCTACACAAGAGTTCTACATGACTCAAGATGGGATCTTGAGGCCTTGATACTAGTTACAAGGTAGAATTTTGGTAGGATAAACCTTCGGGTTTTATTGCCAGGAGATGGAAGGATTTTTCTGCGGAGGCAGAAAGGGAAACTTAATTCTCCTTTATGGGCGGGAGACAAACATTAATTTGAAGATAAGTTAAGGAAGTGTTTGATCTTGTTTTATCTTGTCTTCATGTATGTGCCCTAAATTACGTAAAGGAACCTGCGATTAATGGGTTAATTAAGGAAGCTACTTTTATGTGTCAAACATAATGTGGTAGGTAATTAGATAATTAAAACAACCCCCGAGGAAAGCGTGGTGGATGTGACCGTTGGGTCCATCCTACGGCAGGGTGGTCTCGGTTAGTTGAGAGCTTTCCTCAATGGAATTTATTTGATGTGAACATTAGATAGACAAGGACCTTAGAACTTGTAAGTTAAAAACCTAATGCATATCATTTTAGGGGACCGGAATGGGACTATGCCCTATGGGCAGAGAAGTCGAGCGATGCATCCCTCTCGTTTTCCATTCTCTTTGAACCAAGTGCGGTATGAGTCTCCTTTGGCCCAGTTGTGTCTGCGCAAAGTGGAGCAGTTGTAGATCGGTACTAGAAGGTCGTTAGGAAGATCCGACTACAAGGAACCTGGACTTCAGGTCAATCCTAGTGGGAACGGCTAGATAAGTTCCGTTACAAGGCAGACTCGAGAGACCCTAGTCGGTAAACCCCATGTCATTCCTTGGGAGTTCCGGGTGGCGTGTCATTCCTTGGGAGTGTCGGGTGGTGTCTTCTAGATATATCTCTCGATGGACTGCTAAGACATGTCCCTCAATTTTAGGAGCGGGCACGTTACAATCCCAAAGATAGAATGTCTTGGATATGTTATCCAAGTATCGTATGATAGCATGTAAGCCTCTTTCAGTACCATTGGGGCAAAATGTGAAGTTGAGTGCCGACGTTGAGGATGAGATAGAAGACCCTACTATGTTCAGAAGGATAGTAGGGAGTTTGATTTACATGACTATCACAAGGCCAGACTTGAGCTATGATGTTGGCCTTGTTAGTCAGTTTATGCAGATGCCTAGAAAGCCTCATTTGGATGCAGTTAGATGTGTATTGAGATATGTGAAGTCCACTTTACATTATGAAATTTTTTATGAGGCAGGTAAGGATGTACACGTCTTTGGATACACAAATGCAGATTAGGCTGGTAGCATGTCGACAGAAGATCTACGAGTGCATTCATGTTTTCCCTTGGTAGTGTGGTAGTTACATGGAGCAACAAAAACTAACCTACAATTGCTTTATTGAGTACGAAAGCTGAGTATAGAGGTGTTGTTATGGTAGCATGTGAGGTGATATGGCTGCAAAAGTTATTAGGTGATTTGGATGTGTAGGGAGATGGTCTAGTTGTCATTCATTGTGACAACATGAGCAACATATAGCTAGCTAGGAATCCAATGTTCCATGCTAGGACAAAACACATTGAGGTGCACTACCACTTTGTAAGAGAGAAGGTACTTGCAGGAGAGATTGACTTGGCATATGTCAATACAGAGGATCGGATAGCTGGCATTTTCACAAAGGCATTGGGTGCAGAGAGAAGCTTCAAAAGTTCCGAAGCTTACTTGGACTTGCAGAGATAGAGTTGAGCTTGAGGGGGAGTGTTGAGATAGCAAGCTCAATACATGCGGACATTGATGATGGACCGCTTGGCTAGATGGGTCCGCACGTCTACACTTAGCACGTTGGTAGTCATTATGATACTCACATAGCCACTAACTTATTCCTTATTATATTTATTTTGTTACACCTACCTACAGCTGGCAAAGATATAGCACCATCGATTAGTGTAGTCTGTTATGCAATGTTTGACTTAGTAGGCCACTTTTCTTTATGTTGTATCTTATCTATACTTTGTGTATATTGTATAGTGTGTGGAAGAAGAAGAAAAAATCAGTAAGAAAAAGTTTTTGGCCTCCATCTCTCTTCTTGTGTTCTTGAGTGAGCTTCCTCTTATGTATATAGTGTGTGTTTGGCGTAGCAACTCAAGCAAGTCGCCCACCATGCAATTCTTGACATCTATAGCACTCCAATGCTCTATATACTACATTGTTTAGTTCTGCACTATTTTGTTTCTCTGTTGGAAGATTGGACTCCTTAGTTTTGTAAGGATGATTATTTTTGTTTTGGATGAGTGGTTTCTTTTTCTTAGCACACATTATGGTAGCAACTTCAAATTCCACCAAGTTGGAGGTAGATTCCTGATGGGACCTAAAATGGGCCGGCACTGGCTATGGCACTAGGCAAACCTCATGCACACAATAGGAAATCCCACCACACGGCCTCACGGGCCAGGAGCATATAGGACTTACTCTACACATACAAATGCAAAAGTGGATGATCCTAATGTGCTCAAACATAATTTTCAATCAGACACGTGTAGTGTACAACCAGGCTTTCCAATGGTCATTCACTAACTCGTTGTGGCGATGTAAGGATAGCACTGAGACAACGCTCATGCTACTATCCTCTTAAATAAAATACAACAAACCCTATAGCATGATATGCATTAAAAAAATCAGCAATAAATAGCACTCAAATCGAATCATTCAAACACCCCACCCCCTATATTTAGGTAGTGCTTTTGTTGCATAGGTGTAGAGGTTCATTTTGTCATGTTTTGATGTATAAAAAGCGATAAATCACAAACTTTGACAAAAAAAGAGGCAAACTAAAGCTCATACTCCACCACTACCATACATTCACAAACACTCATTATATTTTTTCTTCTTTTAATAAAGTATATTTTTTTTCTATTTTCTTTTAGTTTAATAAATTTTGTCAATAATCACTATTATTTTCTCATTTTTTAATACCAATATTTCAACGTACTAGAATTCAATTTCATTTTTAATTTTTTCCCATAGGAATACATTTCACCCACTCGAAACGACAAAATCATCATTTTACCCTTAAAACCACATTTTGGGTTTGCGAGATTTAAATAGTGTATGTAAATCATTATGAAATAAGTTTTTTTTAATATAAAAAAATTAAAAATAATGCAACCATCACTCAAACCAATTTTCATATCGCATAAGAATATCATTTCCATTAAAAAAAAGTCAAAAAAGCTTCATTTCCTTCATAAAAAATAGTTATACCCTGTTTCTACAAAATTTGAGATGCATTAAATGACTGCTTGACCTGTGGATAGAGCCTCCAATGCTCTCAATTCCATGCTGCACATCAATCTTCAGTGTCTCCATTAATCTTCATAATCATTTGCTTCAATCTCCTTTCCGATTCCTCCTTCAAGATAGTGCCCATGAATAGCCCATAGAGGAGAGAGAGAGGGAGGAGAGAGAAATACTAATTTCTCTTCTTCCCTTCAAGGCATCCATTGGAGAGTAAAGACAAGCAATATGGATCGTAGAAAAGTCATAGATCAGGGATGAAATCGATGGGGGGGGAGGTTGTTCTTAGCCACCATAGCCCCTCCTCTCCAAAATCGTTGCCAGGAGGGCGTTGCCATGTTTTTCTTTTCTACGAAAAAACGGCAACCCCCCGCCCACAAAATCAAAATTTTTAGGGGTCTTCAAGGGGAGCCCCCAAGGGTCACACCCTTTTGCCTAAAGTCCTTCTCCACTCGCTCCTCTTTTTGGCTTTGGACCCGGGCACCCCCATTCTCGCATTCAGCATCAAATTTGACTTTTCAAAAATTCTGGGCATCTGTTTCGAGGTCCCACACTACCTAGCATCTCCTCGATCCAATCAGACATCATAGAAATTTATGAAAATTTCCCAACCATCGCTTGGTGGGTCTTTAAAGCACTTTTGGAGCCCGTCGACTGCTTGTTGCTTAAAATCGTACTAATTGTAGCTACCACCTTCAATGAAGTCTATTTTTCCCTTGAAATTCAAGCCAAACCACATGCGCACAACAGACAACCCCACCACATGGCCTCCCAGGCTAGGAGTGTCTAGGACTCAGTCTACACTAAATACTAATGTTGATTCTGCGTTTGTATTAGGTCATAGTCCAATGTTTACCATCCCTTCTCCTCAGAGGGAGATCCCATAACATATAGGCATAGTGCCTCATAGCACAAACATAGAGAAGCACCTCTCAACTGACTGCCATGGCTCCATTGCAACTCTCCTACACCTCGGGGATTGGCCCCAATATGCATCGCTCTAACATAAAATACACACGATACAAGCTCCACTCTTTCATTCTGAACGTATTCTAGGAGAAACCATGTGTCCTTACCAAATAATTCCTAAAAACTGATTGACTAGCCTATAGATTAGGTTGTCTCACACTCTCAAGAGTAGGTCATCATATTGGAAAACATGTGCTATGCATCTAGTTCTTTATATTGTGATATCATGGTTGATATCCAAATGCAAAAGTGGATGATCCTAATGTGCTCAAACATAATTTTCAATCAGACACGTGTAGTGCACAACTAGGCTTTCTAATGCTTATTCACTAACCCATTGTGGTGATGTAGGGACAGCACCAAGATAACGCTCATGCTTCTATCCTCTTAATCAAAATACAGCAAACCCTATAACATGATATGCATTAAAAAAATCAGCAATAGACAACACCCAAATCATATCATTCAAAAATCCCACCCCCTATGTTTAGGTAGTGCTTCCATTGCATATGTGTAAGAGTTCATTTTGTCATGTTTTGATGTATGAAAAGCGATAAATCACAAACTTTGACAAAAAAAAAGGGCAAATTGAGACTAAATCTCATGCTCCGTCACTATCATACATTCACAAACACTCATTATATTTTTTCTTATTTTTATGAAGCGTATTTCTATTTTCTCTCTATTTTCTCTTATTTTTATGCATTTATTTGTCAATAATCACCATTATTTTTTATTTTTCTTATACCAATCATTTTATATACTAGAATTCAAAATTTTATCCATTTTTCCACATAAGAACACATTTTACCCACTCGAAACGACAAAATCGTCATTTTACCCTTAAAAGTTATATTTTGGGTTTGCAGGATTTAAATAGCGCATGTAAATCATTATAAAATCAAATTTTTTTGATATACAATATTTAAAAATAATGAAAATAGCACTCAAACCAATTTTCATCTCATAAGAACATAATTTCCATCATAAAATGTAAAAAAAGCTTAATTTCCTTCATTAAAAATAGTCGTGCCATGTTTCTATGAAACCCAAGATGCATTATATGATTGCGTGACTAGCCTCCATTGCTCTAAATTCCATGCTGCACATCAATCTTCAGCGTCTCCATTAATCTCCATCATTGTTGGCTTCAATCTCCTTTACGATTCCTCATTCAAGATACTGCGCATGAACAACCCATAGAGGGGAGAGAGAGGGAGGAGAGAGAAAGATTGATTTCTGTTCTTCCCTTCTAGGAAACCATTGGACGAGCAAAGATCGGTGATATGGAGCATAGGAAAGATGTAGATTAGGGATGAAATCGGTGGGGGGTTGTTCTCAGCCACCATGGCCCCCCCCCCCCCTTCTTTACAAAATCGTTGCTAGGAGGGCGTCACCATGTTCCTTTTTTTTCCACAAAAAATTTGCCCCCCCCCCCCTTGAAATTAGTTTTTTTATGGATCCCCAAGGGGAGCCCCTAGGGGTCACACCCTTTTGCCTAAAGCCATTTTCCACTTGCTCCTCTTTTCGGCTTTGGACCTAGGGTACCCCCATTCTCGTGTTCGGCATCAGATTTGAGGATTGAAAAATTTTTAGCGTCTTTCTCGAGGTCCCACACTGCCTGGCATCTCCCAGGATCCAATTCGACATCATGGAAAATTATGAAAATTCCCCAACCGTCACTCGGTGGGTCTTTAAAGCACTTTTGGAGCTCGTCAGCTACTTGTTGCTTAAAATTGTACTAACTGCAGCTACCGCCTTCAACGAAGTCTATTTTTCCCTTGAAATTCCAGCCAGATCTCATGCACACAATAGAAAACCCCACCACATGGCCTCTCGGGCCAGGAGCATCTAGGACTGAGTCCACACTAAATGCTAATGTCTATTCTGCGTTCTATTAGGTCATAGTATGATGTTTACCATCCCTTCTCCTCAAAGGGAGATCCCATAACATATAGACATAGTGTCTCATAGCACAAACCTAGGGAAACACCTCTTGGCTGACTGTCATGGCTCCAGTGAAACTCTCCTACACCTTGGGAATTGGTCCCAAGATGCATTCCTTCAACATAAAGTACACACAATACAAGCTCCACTCTTTCATTTTGAACATATTCTAGGAGATACCATGTGTCCTTACCAAATAATTCTCAAAAACCGATCAACTAGCCTACAGATTAAGTTGTCTTACACTCTTAAGCGTAGGTCATCTTAATCGAAAATAGGTGCTATGCATCTAGTTCTTCATATTCTAATACCATGGTTGATATGCACATGCAAAAGTGGATGATCCTAATGTGCTCAAACATAATTTTCAATCAGACATGTGAAGTACACAGCCATGCTTTCTAATGCTCATTCATTAACTCATTGCGGCGATGTAAGGATAGCACCGAGACAATGCTCATGTTACTATCCTCTTAATTTAAATACAACGAACCCTATAGCATGATATGCATAAGAAAAATCAACAATAAGCAACACTCAAATCGTATCATTCAAACACCCCACCCCCTACATTTAGGTAGTGCTTCCATTGCATAGGTGTAGGGGTTCATTTTGTCATGTTTTGATGTATGAAAAGTGACAAATCACAAACTTTGACAAAAAAATAGGCCAAATTGAGGCTAAACCTCATGCTCCGCCCACTACCATACATTCACAAACACTCATTATATTTTTTCTTATTTTTATTAAGCATATTTCTATTTTTTCCTTATTTTCTCTTATTTTATGCATTTATTTGTCAATAATCAATATTATTTTTTATTTTTCTTATACCAATCATTTTAGCATACTAGATTTCAATTTTATTTTCCGTTTCTCCCATAGGAACACATTTCATCCACTCGAAACGACAAAACCGTCATTTTACCCTTAAAAACTACATTTCGGATTTGTGGGATTTAAATAGCACATGTAAATGATTATGAAATCAAAATTTTTTGATATGTCAATAAAATACCTAGGATTTCTAATCATTTTGAAGAGGTGTAGTGGGTTCTAAGTCTTTGTCTTCTTCTAATTCCTCTGTATATTCGAAGAGTGCACTTGTGTAGCTTTGTTTCCTTGGAGGCTCCATATCAGGGCATTCTACTTGGATGTGCCTTAGCTCATTGCAGTGAAAACATCGACGGTTGGGACATCTTCTATGGATGTATGTTCCTTATATCTCCACACAAGTGGCATCACTTATCCTAATCTCAAGAATCATCTTTGCTACAACTACCCGATTTAATTTCCTGGATGATTGGAGTCACTCAAAGTAATGCATCTTGCAAGTTTGTTGGACACATTGCTTCAAGATAGTGGTTCAGAGGAGTGTTCAGGCCACGACAAAACTTGGATACTTACTGTGCAATATCCATAGGTAGCACATATTTTAGTAGGGTTACAAACTTTGAGTAGTAAGCTTCCAAGGTTGATTCCTGCTGCTTGAGCTTAAAGAATTCATTCATCTTTAAAGTTTGGTATGTTGGCAAATGTTAACCGTCAAATGAACAAGGTGGATAATGTTAATCGTCAAACAAACAAGGTGGAAAATCTGGAAAAGCTAAAGTAGAAGACAAAGGCCACGACAAAGTGAAATGGAAGACAAAGGCACACAAGAAAAAGCGCAAGTTAATACTTTTGTAAAAGAGCGCAAGCGCATCATGATTTAATTTAAGGAGCACAAAAGGTAGATGGGCGGTAGGAAGGAAGCTAGGAAGATAGAAGGACAATGGGGGAAAGGGACTAGGCCTTGGCCAGTCATGTAAAAAAGGGGATAAGGTGATGACCGCCCAAAAGGGATGTAGGGTTTTGTATATAAAGTTAAAAAGTGAATGAAAAGCTCATTCTTGTGTGTGGCCAAAAGTGGGTCTCCTCCTCTTCTTCTTCTTCTTCTTCTTCTTCTTCTTCTTCTTGCTTGCTTGCTTGCTTGAGCTTGTGCTTGAGAGAGGGAGTGTGAGAGTGTGAGGGAGTGAGTGTGTGAGGGTGAGGGACCAAGGAGGAGAAGCTCTCCATCTTCTCATCTCTTCTTCTCTTCTCTTCTCTTCTCTTGCTCGCAGCGATGGAGCTTGGAGCGTGGAGCTTGAGGATGGGGCTTTCTTGAAGCTTGCACTTGAATCGTGGAGCTATCGGAGTGCGCGGGAGAGGAGGTAACTCGATCGGCATAGAGGTAAGCTCACTACACCGGTCGATATGGATGGTGCGTTGGCTATGTGAGAGGTAGCCATTAGTGCTCGGCTTGGAATGCTTGAGACAATAAGTGGTCCATGGGACTTGGCGGTTGAGCGAAAGCTTCCACATTTTGGTTCCATTGCCGGGACAAACGGATTCAAGCCTTGAGCACTTGCATGCTTCGAATCAAGCATTGGAGTAGGGTTTTCCCCGAACCGGTGCTTGAGGTAGATAGGTAGAAAGCGAGGGAGTTTGAAGAGGTATTCGATCTCCTTAGCAAGTAGATTTTTGTTGTTTTGGACTTGGGAAGGTATGATGGAGTAGTGCAGGTATTTTCCTTATGATTTTTTCTTGCATTTAGGAAGGATAGGAGCAAAACATTGGAGCAAACAATAGGGTTTTCTGTTGCTGTATAACATGCTGAAACAGGAAAAAGAAGGACTAAATATAAAATTTTGGGTTAAATGTTAGTAAGGGAGGCAAGACTAAGGTGAGTACATGCTTGGGCAAGGTGATAAGGGGCCAGGAGTGGCAAGAAAGGCCACATTATGCATTGCAGGGTGTAGGAGAGCAAGAGAAAGCTTCGTCGGGTAGATCCGCTTCGATCCGGCCATCCGGGAGTTATTTTCTCAGCCCAGGTAATTCTACACCTTCCTCTACATGAGTAGGTTGGATCTAGAGTTGCTCGACTAGGGGAAAGGCCTCCAACGCTCGGCGCGGCGAATCTTGTGAAGTCCAGTGAAAAAACGCGCTGCACTTGGCATGTCTGAGTGACGATTCTAGGCTGAGTCCCAGAATCAGCCCTTGGACTGCTTGGCCATTCGGCCCTCGGCCCACTACCACTCGGACCACTTGACTTGGCCCACTCAACTCGGACACCCACCATTTGGCCCATCTGAATTGATCATTTGGACCAACTTTGAAATTCGGCCTTGGCCCACTGGACTCAACCCACTCGACTCGGCCCTCAACCACTCGGCCCTCAGACAACTAGACTCGGACTAGCCGAATTTGACATTTGGACAAGTTACATTCGACCCTTTGTACTCGGCCCTCGAAGGGGCCAAATTGGGCACTTAGCCCTGCAATTCGGACATGTTAGGCCTAATTTAGATTTCTTCAAATTTTAACCTGTAGACCCTGAAACTGACCGAGAGACCATATAGAGCCAAAACCATATCATAGATCGATCACGGGTTGAAACTTAGAGCAAGTAGTTCAAAATTTGGCTATAAACGGTCCTTCAAATCGCACATGGTGATTACCGTAATGGCCTTGCGGGTCGGGGGGGATTGCCCCCCCGGACCCCCGCAGAGGGTGCCCCCTCTGCACCTCCCCCAAGTAGGTTGGAGAGAAAACGTGCACCGTGACACGTCCTCCAAAACAGACCCTAGTGTAGTAATGGCTCTACACGAGCATGGATTCTCACTTGAAAAAGAGCAACCAAAAGCCCGTACCCAAACAGAGACAAACAAAGACCCTAGAACCTCAATGGGCCAATCTAGCCAACAAGGACAAAAAGGCCACACTGTAAAAACACATACGTGTTGCATTTGGACTGCATCTAGTCAAAGCAAAAAGCAACAACATCAAGCTACAACAGTGAGAATGACTAGATATGATAGTCCTAACAATAGATGCACCTTGAATAGCACTGCACAGACGATCCAAGACATTAGTGAAGAATCCAGATCTGGTCGTGCAGTTAGGGACTCAAGGGCATTTGTCAGAAGGCTTAAACTTACAAGCCAAGTCCGAGAAGACAAAGACATAGTAGCACCTGCTTATCTTAGGGTCAAACTCACCTGAAAAGAGAGCACACTATCGATGCTCTGATTGATGAAGGAGTAGATTTTAATATCTTGACCTATGAAGCATGGACCCTACTAGGCCAACCAGAGCTCCCACCGACTAATGCAACTCTTAGCCCTCACAGGGGACACCCACAAGCACTCATAGGGAAGTGCAAAATCCTTGCGACAATTGAAACTGAAAGCTTGCCTATCCTATTTCATATTCCTCCAAATAGTGCTAATTACGGTAAGGAAATCCTCTTAGGAAGACCCTTCAAAAGGGCACCAAGTGTGAGGTCGACTATGTAACATAGAGGATACACCTGACACTACCGGGTGTGAGGGTAGTCACAAACATTAGCAAGGGTGACCACATCAAACCTCGAGGGAAAGGCAAGGAAGTTGCTAACATAACAGTCAAGCCTGCTAACGAGAGCAAGGACTTGTTGGAAGAGTTGATAGAAGCACAGGTCAAACAATGAGAACCAGTGAGTGAAGCTATGCTTGAAATAAGAAGGTCAAGAGACAATGCCAAGGACGGGCTTTGGACTTACAAATATCGTAGAAAACCCCAAAAGAAGCCCAAGCTTTATAGACGAAGGCATTGATGTAGAGCCAATACAACACCAAGATGGATATCCAAAGCATTGCTACGTGCTCAAGGGTATTATGCAGTGTTTAAAAGAAAGAGCCTCAGCCTAGCATGCTTAATAAGCAGATGTCAAATGTAACCATTGAGCGTGCACAAAGACCATCAGTGCTCAAGGAGCTTTTGACTTCCCAAGAGGATAATGAGCACCAGAGGCACAAGGCTGCTCGTAGAAGGCTGATTGCTCAACAAAGCAAATGGCACAATCATCTAATAGCCTCGAGCAAATCATTCAGCCAGTGCTAAGTCCACCTAAGAGTCCTAGATCTCCTACACCCTCTTTTCCCAAATGGACACAGGAAGCACAACAACAATCGTCAAGGGTGGCTGCTCAATCCCAATCTCTATCTCCATCTAAGCTTCCAAATGTCCAAGAGGTGGGACATGACACCATCCGTAGCTCTCGGCCCAAGGATATGCCTGTGCAACCTAATGTGACTAGATCAAATCATGCTCGATCTACACAAGTGAATGCTCAAAGGGCAACAAAAGACACGACCACTTCTGATCGCCCTAGGGACTTGACACCACAATCCACTAAGGGTAGCCAGCCCACTGGACTAGCTGCTGCTACTTCCAATCAGGGATCACAGTAGTCATAGCCCTTGGCCATGACAACGCCCCTTGCGGAACGTGTCCTTGGCAGTTCACCTGGGGAGGAGGTGCCGCAACCAGTATCCTTGAAAATTCCAGCACTTCCAAAGCACCTAAAGCCTATGCTGGAGGAGTTAAACAGAAGGGAATTGACTAAAGAGCTAGACTCTCCAAAAAGAGAGGTAGTTGTATCCTCTCAACCTAGCAAGGCTGTTCAACATGGTGCAGATACATCCCATGAGGACACACCAGAGAAGGGGAAAGTTGAGGCCCAACCGAGAACATCAACGGGCTGACCTAGTTCAGGGTCCTGAGTCATTAAGTTATGCACCTTCATTGACCAAGAAAAAGAGGAGAAAACAACAAAAATAACAGCATTTACAGGTGGTCGTGGATCCCAAGAGCATTGAGACCAAGAGCGCTGGAGAGTTGAGGAATAAAGCATCAAGTCCATCCACCAATGAACCCATTGATGTCTCTCCTAATAACGGTGAAACCTCAGACATCCGTGTGCTTTGAAAAATCAAAGCAGCCGTTGCCATCAACGGTTTCTTGCAACACCCAATCCACCAGCAACAGAACTCACATTGACTAATCAAGAGTGGATACAACGCTGTCACAACAGGGTGACAAACCTATACCAGTCACATCCGAGGAGAACCATGACAAAATAGTTGCAAAACATCACGAAAAATACACAAACCCCAAGAGCGCAAGCGATCCTAGCGTTGACCAATCTTGCTCATCTAGGCCTGAGCCCCCAGCTATGCTAAAGCCTAGGGAAACTCCTAGAACCTTGCATGAGATAGCAACCAAGCAAGCCCTCCTTGAACATATAAGTGTCATTGAATGCTTAACTGAGTTGGATGCTAAGCTCAAAGTATTTGCACGTTTCTATGTCCTGGCAAACATGGGCACATTCCCTAAGGAGCAGCTTGAAGAATACTTGCCATTTCCCCTGTCCTAGGAAGAGCAAGAACATCTTAATGAGCACTATGATAGGCTCCTGCATGAACGCATGTGACTCATCTCTGACGAGGAAGCCGACAAACTACGCTTAACTGTAACATTCAATGATGTGCTCTGCCAACCAAATCTCTTAGGGATAGAGCAATTAAAGTGACAATCAGAGGGTCGTAGTCAATTTGAAAAACGTTGGGTTGAAAACCGTGTTGCAATGGCCGAACTAGGAGCCCAAATCATGACAGTCTAGAAGAGCCATTAGCCAAATGGTGGTCTCAAAGAGACCCAATCTATGTGGCACCAACTTCCTTTCAAGTGCTAATTTCCATTCGGGGTATAGACTTAGCTGGAACTAGCCAAGAGAACTCTTTGGCTAATAAGGTTCTCACTGAGGAGGAGCTACATGTTGCAAGTAGACTCAGACAAGGTACCATGATACTTGACATTGTAAAATAGCCGATGTTTTTAAGAAGGCTACCACGAGTACTGGATGCATGTGCTACACTCTAGTACAATCCCGAGTTCTACAATTGGTTTTAATCCTTGTGAAGTGACATGGATTCGTAAATATGTATATGAATAAACAATGACTTTTGTGACCCTGTATAGATAAGATCAACACACACAAGCAATGATAGTCAAGCGCCAGGAGAAGAGTTGGGTTTGACAAGCTGAGCTCCTCAGGTCCTCCTCTCACCACACATTGAGAGGTCCTGTGACCATTCCCGCCTCCAGGAGGAGGGCATGCAACCCTCATTATCGCCATTCAAAGCTCTGATCAACATCTCTGATGGTGTAGATGGGGCACCGTCCCTTTCTATACACCTTTTCCCTTTTTCAGTCTATCCTTCTAGGGATGAGCCCTGCTCCACTCCATGACAACCAGTCCACGTAACTTAGCATAAGCCAAGATCTGCTAATGGCTGGAGGCAAAACAAACATCATCATGGGGGCCATCCCTCTACAACAAACATTGCATGTCTCACCTCTCCCCTCCTCATCATATGCGCTTGATAACCCACTGTATAATCCCTTCCATGCGAATAGTTTTATCCTGCCTCAAGGCCTAAACCTTGGTTCCCATTTTTTAGGTCCCCCTACGGTAGCCAACATGGAGCACCTAGTGCAGGTGGCTTGCAAGGATACTATCCGCCATCGAAGGGAGCATGCAGCACAAGCTCCTCCGTCAGAACGCTACGTACCTACCCTTAAAAGGTATGCAAAGAAACGAGGTCCCAAGAAACATCGCCCCGGACGTAGGCCAAAAAATCCCCAAGCCAGGGGAATAGAAGCTCAAGGGAGTACATGGGGCATGGCAACACCGGTCGTGCAGGCTCCCACCAGATGCTCGGGCACCAGGTTCTCAAAAGAGGAGAGGGCAGCTTGAGACAAGCAAAAATTTGACGCATTGTTTAAAAGAATTTTGGAAACAGTTGCGGCTAAAGACTACACCATTCAGGTCCCAGTCGACATTTTCCTTGCCTAGCCTCACAGGAGCCCCTCACCAGCACAGCCTCAGTCACTTGACCACCCAGACTCGCCCCGCCTTGTACAAATAGAGTAGCCCCATGTTGTATAAAAGGCTTATCAAATGCTACCTGGCCATGACTTTTTGTCTTTAAATGGTTAAGTGCTGACATGTTCCCCAATTGTACAAACTTTTCATATTTGCGTTTAATATATTTCACGTCTTTAGCAAAATAAAAAGCTAATCAAGCACAGGTGATAAGTATCTATGCCAACACCATGGAATTCAAATAAGTAATGTCTCCTTGCATTGCACTGGTTTATTATAGTTGTGACATATGCTGTGCATGTACTCTCATGAAGTGACAAGTGGATGCAGGATGACAAAGGTCTTTGTGCGAAAGTGTTCAATGCCCAAGTCACCGCAAGACCACCGACCCCACAAAGAGCCACGAAAAAAGCCACGTTGCCGAAAGCAAAAATCACCCATGCAAGTGCCCATGTCTCATGGCCCAAAGCATGATCTTAACCACTTCCTCTTTCTAGGTTATACTTTGCGCCAGGCACTCACGGCAGCTGTTACCCCAATTGTACCAACATCGCACGTTCCAAAGAGGGTTGCAATATCTCAAGTGTATCTCCCCATCTCAACAACTACTTCTCTAACAATGAGGCTAGGGCACAATCATCACTGTAATATCCATTTCCTGAGCCTTCGAAGTTTGACATTTCCCAACCCATTGAAAGGCTGATAGCCTCAACATATTGCAATGGTTGTACTTAGGCAAGTCCAAAAAAAAAGAAAGAAAGAAAGAAAAAAGAACAAGAAAAAGAAACAAAAAAGAAAACGAAAAAGGAAAAAAGAAAAGAAAAGAAAAGAAAAGAACGAAAAGATAAGAAGCACCCACAATCATAGCACAACACCTAGGGGTCCTCAAATTAGGAACGTCCAGTGACCTTGGTCGGTTGGCTTTGTCCCTAGTCCCCTAGCCCTTTAGCATCACCCACAATTGTTCAGGGCACATCAAGGGCAGGACATACCTAGGGAGCTTGTCTTGCCTATGGTTAGACCTATTACCCTGACCCATTTGCACGATTCCCTCTTGCACTCTGCCTTAATACCATTGCAATCAATTATGGTAAGCACTGCACGAATGGCCATGAAAAGTACACCATCCTCATCAAGCAAGTCCAATAGCTCCCAGCTATCAAAAGTGCGGTGTCCTTGTGTTCAATTATGCTACGTCGTGCAGTCACAATGCAAAGGATGTCTCATACACCTTCACGTGTACTTCTTCTCAACATGGACAACTTTGCTTCATCCACACATTGTTACGAGAAACCAACCCGTGGTCTTCTAACTACGTAATATCTAAGTATGCACGAGAACTCACGTAATATCTACACTGAAATATATACACCGAAATATATACACATTTTGGGTTCTCAAGTACAGGACAATACTCTCAGCTTGCTTAGAGTTTGACCTGTCTCCCCAACTAATTGAACTATGTCTTGTGCACGATAGAGAAGACTAGCACTACCCCTAAGGAGAGACCACTTATGAGAGCTTTTCAAATTGCAGGTATTGAAGACTCCAACAAAAGTGTCGTTCACTCTTTATCAACACCCAACTCTGAATTCTTATCCTTTATCATCCTGCAAGCCCACAAAGAATCATCATGTGCAGAATCCCCAACAAACCAACACTTGTGCTAGCCATCAGTGCAATCCCCAACAAAGAACAGCCCTACCACCAACTCCAACAACCCTTCCACCAGCCACCTAGGCCACCAACGTGCCCCCAAGGACCTTCCTCCACACCACCACCAACACTCCTCCACGGCAACCACAGTCGTCCTTGCCACCCATGTCTTCCGTGCATGCTAAAGCATGCTACCTACGATGGTGAGTGCCATGGGACTGGCACTCGTCTAGGAGGGGGGTAATGTTAACCGTCAAACAAACAAGGTGGAAAGTTTGGAAAAGCTAAAGTAGAAGACAAAGACCAAGGCAAAGTGAAATGGAAGACAAAGGCACACAAGAAAGAGCGCAAGTGCATCATGATTTAATTTAAGGAGTATCGAGCTCTCACCCATGCAATTTGTAAAGGTAGATGGGTGGTAGGAAGAAATCTAGGAGGATAGAAGGACAATGGGGAAAAGGGCCTAGGCCATAGCTGGCCATGTAAAAAAGGGGACCAAAAGGGATTTAGGGTTTTGTATATAAAGTTGAAAAGTGAATGAGAACATCATTCTTGTGTGTGGCCGAAAGTGGGTCTCCTCTTCTTCTTCTTGCTTGCTTGCTTGAGCTTGTGCTTGAGAGAGGGAGTGAGTGTGTGAGGGTGAGGGACCGAGGAGGAGAAGCTCTCCATCTTCTCCTCTCTTCTTCTCTTCTCTTCTCTTCTCTTCTCTTCTCTTCTCTTGCTCGCGACGATGGAGCTTGGAGCATGGATCTTGAGGATGGGGCTTGATTGAAAATTGCACTTGGATCGTGGAGCTACCGGAGTGCACAAGAGAGGAGGTAACTCGATTGGCATGGAGGTAAGCTCACTACACCCGTAGATATGGATGGCGCGTCGGCTATGTGAGAGGTAGCCATTAGTGCTCGGCTTGGATAGCTTGAAACAATAAGCGGTCTGTGGGTCTTGGCGGTTGAGCGAAAGCTCCCACAGCGAAAGGCATCGTTCGCATACAACATCTTTCAATTGATCCCAAGGTATCATTGCCTGATTGGTAGAGGCAGTCTCCACAGCAGAGAAATAGTCATCCATTGACTCAATCCATATCTCCACCTTGGCTGCAATGTCTATTCCTTCTTCATCAAACTCCAGTGCCTTAACTTGCTTGAGAAGGAATTTCTTCTTTTTCATGTCAGCATTTGCAGGTACAGAAGGTGCCTAACAATCAAGCCATACCATGTAGGTTATTCTTTTTAAGATATGTATACCACCTATACATAAATCAATCCCATATTATTACAAGGTTTTCTCTGATACCAACTGTAACATGCCCGTGTCCAAGCACATTTTAACAATCCATCGAGAAATGAATCTAAGAAATGCTACCCGACACTCCCATGGAATGTTCCGGGGTTTGTCCCTAGGGTTTACCGAGTTTTCCTTGCAACGGAATGTTCACGGCCAAACCCACTAGGATTGACTTGAAATCAAGGTTCCTAGTGGTCAAGGTCTCTTGACAGCATTCTAGCATCGGCGGGTCCTAGACATCTTACTTTACACAGAGATACCCAGTCCGAAGCAAACCCATGCCGCACTTGCTTAAAGGAGAATGGAAAACGAGAGGGATGCACCACTCAACCTCTCTGCCTATAGGGCATAGTCCCATTTTGGTCCCCTAAAACAGCATGAATCGGGTTCTAACTTAACAATATCTAAAGTGAACGACGGTAAAACCTTGTGAGAAGCCTTCTGAGAGTGGAGTTTTGAGCCCAAGATGTGCCTAAAATTTACCAAAAAATCCAGAATTTAGGGGAAAAATATTTAACATCGAAGGCGGCGGCTCTAGCTAGGACGATTTTAAGCGCCAAGTGAAATACGACTCTTAAAAGATGCCCGAGCGACACTTGTGGATTTTTTATAAATTTTCAGATTGCTATGCGGGTTTTCAAGAGTTGCCAGCTAATGCGGGATGTCAAGCTAGATGCACAAAAATTTACAGCACTCGATTTGGAGCCCGGACGGGGAAATGGCCAAGAAACCGGTCAAGATATGAAGAGGTGGACAAACTTTGGGCCAAATGGCTAGTGACCTTTGGGGCATTGGACATTTTATGCATCTTGGAAAATCATGGTGGATGAGGAGAAGCAAAAAAACGTGAAGAAATGGTGCATGTTTGACGCTCGAAAAATGCGCCAAGAAGGATGGAGATCATGATGCCTGGCTGTAAGCAACCTACCCAATTGATCATGGGGCCAACTACTCCTTCCCTACTGATCATATCGTTGTCCTTTTCCTGTCCAATGGTGGCCTGAATGAAGAGAGCCAATTCTAGTCTTTCTCTCTCCTCCCTCTCTCTCCCTTAAGGGGCTGTTCTTGTGTACAAGAGGAAAATGAAGAATGGTGAAGGAAAGCTTGTTTGGTGGAGACCGGATTGCTTCCAGATCGATGTAGACATGAAGATTGCTGATTGTGAAGATGATGGACATTGAATGTGGGTTGATCTGTAGTCCTGCACTAAAACCGAGATCCCGAGACATGAAGCCTAAGCGGTAATTCAATTTTTATGAAGATTGGTTTGCAGTACATAAATGTTAGCATGGAAATCATGAAAAGATTGGTTTCTCACAATGCACAATGTTGATTTTCTTTTGTTTGTGCACTCAACCATTCACATTATGCACTATGCATGGTTCATGGTATCAAAGGAAAATCTCCTGGACTCTGCATAGCAATTGTTTTCTTAGGAATTTGACCCACGATTGAGAGTGTGAGGTTATCCCTTGCCGTAGGATAGAGGGTCGATTACCTAAGGGA